>NC_057804.1:291210060-291231938 GCF_018294505.1 Triticum aestivum | reverse complement strand
ACTTAGGCAAGCATTGGGATGCAGCTAAGCCTCCGAGTGAGAGGCAGACTCATCACTCGGTAGGATTTTTATCACTTAGGCGAGCACTGGGCTGCAGCTAAGCCCCCAAGTGAGAGGCAAACTCATCACTCGGTAGGATTTTTAGCACTTAGGCGAGCACTAGGCTGCAGCTAAGCCCCCGAGTGAGAGGCAGACTCATCACTCGGTAGGATTTTTATCACTTAGACAAGCACTGGGCTGCAGCTAAGCCCCCCGAGTGAGAGGCAGACTCATCACTCGGTAGGATATTTATCACTTCGTCTTAAGTGAAAAAGATTCGCAGCTAAGGTAACTCGTACAAAAGAAATAAACAACAATCATTCGGAAGAAGTAAATTGTGTCTTTGATAGTGAAACTAAAAGGGATTTCTTATTACATCTCATCATTCTAAATATTTAAGAATAGAAAGGGCGGAGCAGATCCGCATTCTAGGCGTGTGGCTCATCTTTATTATGTTCGACGTTGAAGAGACGGTAAGCCCCGTTGTGGAGCACCTTGGTGATAACAA
Source organism: Triticum aestivum (assembly GCF_018294505.1). Taxonomy (NCBI): domain Eukaryota; kingdom Viridiplantae; phylum Streptophyta; class Magnoliopsida; order Poales; family Poaceae; genus Triticum; species Triticum aestivum. The sequence goes on along the minus strand of NC_057804.1, from coordinate 291,231,391 downwards.
AAGGGCCTTCCCAAGCGGGAGCAAGCTTGTGAGGACTTTGCTGATCCACTCGAAGAACCAGGTCTCCTTCTTGAAATGCTCAACCCCTCACGTTTCTTGCGTGAAATCTACACAAGTCTTGCTAATAGATGGTCGACCGGATCAAGGCCATCTCTCTTTCTTCTTCTAAGAGGTCGACTGCATGTTGCCGAGCTTGTTCTGCTACTTCTTCCGAGAAGAGTTCGACTTGAGGTGCATTGTGGAGCAAATCACTGGGGAGCACGGCTTCGGATCCATAGATTAAGAAGAATGGAGTCCTTCTAGTCGACCGGTTAGGGGTTGTCCTCAATCCCCACAGCACGGATGGGAGCTCATCGACCGAGGCTCCCGCTGCATGTTTCAGGTCATGCATCAACCGAGGCTTCAATCCTTTGAGAATCAACCCATTCGCCCGCTCGGCCTGTCCATTTGATTGAGGATGAGCGACCGAAGCGTAGTCGACTCTCGTGCCTTGGGAGGCGCAAAAGGCTTTGAATTCTTCAGAATCGAAGTTCGAGCCGTTATCCGTGATGATGCTGTGTGGAACGCCATATCTGAATATAAGTTCCCTGATGAAACTCACAATTGTACTTGCTTCAAGGCTTTTGATGGGCTTGGCTTCGATCCACTTGGTGAGCTTGTCGACTGCTACTAGCAAATGAGTAAATCCACTCCTGCCTATCCTCAAAGGTCCAACCATGTCCAGTCCCCAGACGGCGAAGGGCCAGACAAGTGGAATTGTTTTTAGAGGTGACGCAGGTTTATGGGACATGTTGGAGTAAAACTGGCAGCCTTCACACTTGTCCACTATTTCCTTAGCCATCTCGTTGGCCCGCGGCCAGACCCAGCTCGATATGCTTTGGCCATGATGGTCCGAGAGGAAGCATGGTGACCACAGGTTCCCGAGTGAATATCATTGAGGATCACTCGACCTTCCTCTGGCGTGATACACTTCTGGCAAACTCCAGTTGCACTTTCTCTGAACAGCTGTCCCTTTATCACAGTAAAGGTCTTGGATCGCCAGACGACCTGTCGAGCCTCTTCTTCTTCTTCCGGAAGTTCTTTCCTAAGAATGTATGCGATGTACGACACTGTCGAGTCGGGAGTGATGACCAGAACCTCCATGACTAAGTCGACCACAGTTGGGATGTCAACTTCAGTCAGATCTGTAGCACTCTTGGGCTGTGGCGACTCTTCTGTGAAGGGATCCTCCTGAACCGAAGGTGAATGAATATGTTCCAGAAACACATTGCGGGGGATGGATTCTATCTTGGAACCTATTTTAGCCAACTCATCTGCGGCTTGATTTTTCAACCCCTCGAACTTCTTTTCGAACTTCCTGACAGCGTTGCAGTAACTAGTCATGGCTGGACTTCTGACATCCCATTCTTTCATCACCTGGTTAACCACCAAATCTGAATCGCCATACACCATGAGGCGACGGACGCCGAGTGAAATGGCCATACGCAACCCATACAGAAGTGCTTCGTATTCTGCTTCATTATTGGAGGAATCAAAGTGAATCTGGAGAACGTAACTGAGCTTGTCTTCACAGGGGACACCAATACTACTCCAACACCTGACCCGTTTAGCATCTTGGAACCATCGAAGAACATGGTCCAATGTTCCGAGTGAACTTGAGTCGATAGTTGCTGTTCAATCCACCCGACAAGGAAATCCACGATTGCATGGGATTTGATAGCTTTCTTTGCCTCAAACTTGATGTCGAGTGGAAGGAGTTCAATCACCCATTTTGCTACTCGGCTAGTCGCATCTCTGTTATTCAGGATCTCAGACAACGGTGCGTCGCTGAGGACTGTAATAGAGTGATCGGAGAAGTAATGTGCAACCTTCTTCATTGTCATGTAAATTCCATAGACCAACTTCTGATAATGAGGGTAGCGTTGCTTGGAGGGAGTCAAAACTTCAGAGAGATAATAAACTGGGCGTTGAACCTTGTATGGTTTTCCTTCCTCTTCTTGCTCGACCGTGAGTACTGTACTGACAACTTGTCCAGTGGATGCAATGTAAAGCAGTAAAGGCTCTGTGCTGATTGGCGCAGCGAGCACCGGCTGGGTGGAAAGCAGGGTTTTGAGCTCTACAAACACTGCATCAGCTTCTTCAGACCACTCGAACTTATCAGACTTCTTCATCAGTCAGTAGAGAGGCAAGGCCTTTTCACCAAGACGGGAGATGAATCGACTCAAGGAGGCCAAACAACCAATCAACTTCTGAATGTCATGCACTCACACGGGGCATTTCATTCAGAGGATGGTATCAACTTTTTCTGGATTGGTGCTGATCCCTCGTTCGGAAACGAGAAAACCGAGCAGTTTTCCTGCTGGTACTCTGAATGTGCACTTTGACGGGTTAAGCTTGATATCGTACCTTCTTAGGTTGGCAAAGATTTCTGTGAGATCAGTCAATAGGTCAGAACCTTTGCAAGACTTGATCACGATGCCATCCATGTATGCCTCCACATTCCGACTGATCTGGGTGAGCAGGAACTTCTGGATCATTCTCATGAATGTGGCTCCGGAGTTTTTAAGACCGAATGGCATGGTGACATAGCAAAAGCACCCGAATGGGTGATGAAGGCTGTTTTTATTTCATCGGGACCATACAGTCGGATCTGATGATACCTGGAATAGGCATCTAAAAAGGACAAGCTCTCACACCCCGCAGTCGAGTCGGCAATTTGATCGATACGGGGGAGAGGGAAGTGATCTTTCGGGCAGGCCCGATTGATATGCTTGAAATCAATGCACATGTGAAGTGAGTCATCCTTTTTGGGGACCATGACGACATTGGCAAGCCACTCGGAGTGGTAGATTTCACGGATGAACTCTGCTGTCAACAATCGAGCCACTTCCTCGCTGATTGCTTTTCTCTTCTGAACGGCGGACCGCCGAAGGTGCTCTTTGACGGGTTTCACGTTGGGGTCAACACGCAAATGGTGCTCAGCCAGTCCTCGGGGTACACGTGGCATGTCAGAAGGTTTCCATGCGAAGATGTCCCAGTTCTCACGGAGGAACTGGATGAGCGCTTCTTCCTATTTGCTGTCGAGCATCGTTGATATATGAGTCGGTGCAGCATTGGTATCAGTCCGCTGAATATGGATGAGCTTTGTTTCACCACTCGACTGAAACGTAGAGTCCGTCGCAGGCTTCTTGGTTCGGAGCAAATCACTCGGATCCGCACTCTTCTGATACTCTTGGAATTCAACTGCTGCCATCTGTGCATCGGCGGTTTTGGAACCTTTCTGGAAACATTCTTCTGCTTTGTGCTGATTGCCAGTGACTGTGATCACACCTTTGGGACCAGGCATCTTCAGCTTGAGGTACACATAACACGATCGAGCCATGAAACGCGCGTACGCCGGTCTCCCCAGGATGGCGTGATAAGCACTCTGGAAATCCACGACTTCAAACATCAACTTTTCTTTTCGGTAATGCTTGGAGTCATCGAAAACCACATCGAGAGTGATCTGGCTGAGTGACTCGGCCTTCTTTCCGGGAATAACGCCGTGAAAGCTCATGTTTCTCTCGCTAAGCTTGGACATCGGGATGCCCATCCCCTTCAAGGTTTCAACATACAGGATATTAGGGCCGCTGCCTCCATCCATCAGCACCTTAGTCAGTCGAGTGCCACCAACCACTGGGTCGACCACCAGTGCTTGCCTACCGGGGGTGACTACGCGAGCAGGGTGGTCTGACTGGTCGAATGTGATGGCTGTCTGAGACCATTTCAAGTACATGGTCGTCGTTGCCAGAGCAACCATGTTCACTTCTCTATTGATGACCTTCAACCGACTCTTGCTCTCAACATCGGCAAAAATCATGAGGGTGGAATTGACCTTGGGGTAACCGTCATCTTCCTCTTCCTCCTAATCTCTGTCCGACTCCTTGTCCTTCTCATTGGGCTGTTTCTCTCGGAACTGTTGGATCAGGAGTCGACATTGTCGAGTGGCATGCTTTGGGTAAATCGGATTACCTTCCTCATCTTTCTTCATGTGGATGTGACACGGCAAGTCTTGCACATCATTTCCTGCTTGATCTTTTACCTTCTTAGAAGGCCAGGGCCCCTTAGGTTTTCCCTTAAACTTTCCTTGAGCTACTGCTGCAATCTCACCAGGCGCTGCTGGTTCGGCTTTACGCTTTTGTTTCCGACTGGAACCACCTCCACCGGCCTCTTGAACGACCGGTTTACTCTTCCCGCTATGGAGTCGATCCTCTTCTTCTCCGTTAGCATACCGGGTGGCTATCTCCATCATCCGGGTCAGAGTCATATCCCCAGTGCGACTGAACTTCAGAACCAACTCTCGATACTTGACACCTTCCTTGAAAGCACACACTGCCTGATGCTCTGATACATTCTCCACGGTATGATGCAAAGTGGTCCACCTCTGAATGAATTCTCTCAAAGTTTCATTCGGCTTCTACACACAATGCTGCAACTCGGGAAGCCCTGCCGGCCGTTTGCACGTGCCCTCAAAGGTCCTCACAAACACTCGAGATAGCTCCTCCCAAATGTGTATACTGTCCTTGGCCAACTGAGTTAACCATGCTCGGGCTGACCCTTCCAACACAAGAGGGAGATGCTTCATTGCAATCTCGTCGTTTTTGCCTCCAATCTGCACCGCCACTCGGTAATCCTCGAGCCAAGTTTCAGGCTTGGATTCTCCAGTGAACTTGCTGACCCCTGTTGCCAATCTGAAGTTGGGAGGAATCACTACAGCCCTGATGGCTCTGCTGAAAAACTCTGGGCCAGAAACATGTGACCTGCTGCCACTCGGACGGTCTCTGCCCAGGTCTTCTCTATGTGCTCTATACCGGTCGACCAGGCCTTGGACGAGAATGGATCTCGCATCGAAGCCTGGCTCCCTTGGGTCAACTGGAACTCTGCGCTCGTCCCTGTGATGACGCCTGTCATCGTGATGCCAAGGTACTTACGACGCACTCCTCGGGGAGGCATTGGCTCCTGATGACGATTGTCGTGGTCGAACTGACGACCGTACTGCCCATGACCCTCACGCCGCGGGGATGATCTTGGGCTATGGGCCGCATGAACTGTATCCGCTGCCATGGACTTGCTGTGTATCCTATTCCGCGACTGAGACACCGCAGAATTCTGCTCTCCTGCTGCTCCGAGCAGGGCCCGGATCTGTTCCAACCCTGGGCCAGCCTCTGACTGGGACGGCTGAATCGACTCTGCAATTTGGGCCGCAGTAGTGAGGTTCTGAATCGGAGTACGGTATACCTTAGGTGGAGGCGGGAAAAGCTGCCGCTGACTGGACTCATGAACTCGTTCCCGGGCTCGCTCGTCGAGAGCGCGCTGCAAGTTATCCAGCCGAGTGCACTCAGCCAAATTAGCCAAGTGCGCCTCCTCCAAGGCCCGAGCCTCGGAAGCTTCTCCAGCGATGGGCGTGTGAAGTGCGTCCATGTTGCAACGACGCAGATCCTCTCTCTGCTACGAAGAGAGAGGTTCGGGATGGTACTCCTCATGGACCCGTGATGGATCGCCACCAGCCTCGTCGCCGTCCTCACGGTGAAAGCCTGGTGGGCCACATGGACCATCGACCATTAAGACTTTAGCTGCAGGATCGCTGCTATCGCACTCGGACGCCGTCTCCGCGGAACCAGTCGACAGATTGAACAGGCCATGGAGAGTTTCGTCGGGCTCGATTGCCGCGACTTGATGAGTGGCCGAACGTCGAGCCACTGCATGACTCACCCATCATTGAAGCCGCGACCGACCGGATTGCTTTCGGCGACGAACAGCGGGGAGGGGAGATGACACCGGAGCCGACTCATACTGGGTCGACGGCTGCCGAAGAAGGACGCCACAAACGCACGCGCGAAAGTGCGTCGACCCTCAGACAGGGAGCGCCTCGACATCGAGTGGAGCTTCCTAGAGCCACATAGAGTCGTCGGCGACGAAAACAAGCGCGCTGAGACGGATCTCGCGGCCCTCAACCATCTCGCCGCCGGAAACCATGATGATGGTCGGAAAACAAACTTGCAACTTCACCAACAAGTCGCTAAGACACCTGCCCCAAGGTGGGCGCCAACTGTCGTGGTTCTAAGTCTGACAGTAGAAAGGGGGGTAGGTACAGAGAGGCAAGATCCTAGCTATGGCGAAGATGTACACACGAGGTTTATGAGTTCAGGCCCTTCTCGGAGGAGGTAACAGCCCTACGTCTTAGTGCCCAGAGGCGGTCGATTGGTTTATGTGTGTTGTGTTACAGGGGGTGCGAACCCTTGTGCCAGAGGAGGGGGGTGGCTTATATAGAGTACGCCAGGAACCCAGCCCTCCACTATTACAAGGGGTTCAATGTACATGAAGTAAGGGCGTTACTGGTAACGGTAGTCTTAAATACTCTTAATGCTCATGAAGACTAAAGAGTGAATGCCCAGCCGTTGTGCGCTCTTCCGACTCCTGGTCTTCAATATAGTCGAGCCATTCCCCATACGGTCAAGTGAAGGCGGGGAATGACGGTCGAGTGTTATACCATCGAGTGGATTCTTGGTCTTCTTATCTTCTGGGGTAGTGACCTTGGGTAGGACGTATAGGTCAGGCCTATGACCCTACCCCAGGTCTGTATCCTCATCACGGGGCGTTCCAGTTTCTCCGAGCCGGGGTGCCACAACAAGCGCCATGCTAGCATGTGTAGCCCCCGTTGCGGATGAGCAAAAGCAGGTCAGCAATGCGGGGAGGCCGCGAGATGTAGTAGATCTCCAATCATGTAGATGATAATCATAAAGCAACTTATGGAAGAAGGTAAAGCCAGTTCTGATGGATGCAAGAAGGATACACGCTGTAGGGACGAACCCACACAACTTGGGGATAATGCAGCCCAAGGGGCGCCCCCAATTGAACGAACTAAAAGATTTCACCTGGTACCGTTGCTGAAGAGAGGTTGGAGTAGTCGAAGACGCGCGCTGCAGAAGTCGCTCCTCATGAGACACACAGGTCGTAAACCTCGGGAGGCTCTGGAGGTCCGGGGGGTTTGTGAGGATCCATCACCTTCTCCGCCCGGATCTCCTGGCGCCTGGCCTCCTGAGCTGCCAGGACGCCCCGCATGTGGTGCTGGAATGCGGCGGACGCGTTCAGCAAACCGAAGGGCATGCAAACATAGCTATGAGGGGGGCCTTGCATCGGCCAACAGGAGACGACTAGAATAGCTCCTGAGATGCTGCCTTGTTGAGCCCAGGGATGTCGATGCAGACGCGCAGCTCCCCGTCCTCGCCTGGGTAGGGACCCGCTCCTGGTGTTGGGTGGCGATCGCCCCACATAGCTCTTGCCTCCTGAATCTCCTTGACTTCCTTGGTGATGAACTCCTGAGCGCATGGTGTCTCACAACCTGGCTTTCTTCGCGGAAGCGCTCGTTGAAGCACGCCTCCACATGGTGCCCGAGCGCCTCCCTTGTGATGTTGGCCAGGTCTGAGCCCTCCAGAGGAGAGCCGCCGAGCCCAGCCTGAGGGGGCACCGGGCATGCCTTCCTATGCAAGAGGGGAAAACGCCCCGTTCACGGACGCAAGGCTTGAGGCGACGCCATCGGATGCCCCACCCTCCTAAGATCCTTGGTGGAGCTGCTGCTTCTTCTTCTTGCAAATGGCCTCAGGAAGGTAGAGAGTGCCCTCGTCGTTCGGGTTCTCGACCGCTGCAGCCTGGTAGGCGCACTCGAGAGAGCACACCGCATACTTCTCCTTGTAGGCGGCCGTGATGATGCCGCAGCTTCCTGGCATCTTGAGGATGTTCTAGCCATGGTGGGTGACTGCCATGAACTTGGCCAGGGCTGGGTACCCGAGGATGGCGTTGTACGGGAGACGGATGCTGGCGACATCAAAGTCGATGACCTCTGTGCGGTAGTTGTCGTTCTTGCCAAAAGTGACAGGGAGGCGAACCTGCCCTAACGGGGTGGTGGAGCCGTCAGTCATTGATGAGAAGGGCTTGGTAGGCTGAAGCTGATGGTATGGCACTTGGAGCCTATTGAACGTGTGGACAGAAAGAACATTGAGTCCTGCACCTGCATTGATGAGTGTCTTGGTGACGAGTACATTGCTGATGATGGGCGAGCAAAGCATTGGGAGGGCGTCGGCTGTGGCCGCGCACTTGAGCTGGTCGGAGGAGTTGAAGGTGATGGGATACTTGGACCACCTAAGCGGGCGCGTTGCCTCGAGCTTGGGGAGGGCTGCTATCACCTTGTGTGTGAACTGCTTGAAGATGTGATGAGAGGCCGGGCCCTGGGAGCCGCCTAGGATGCAAGCAATGGTGCAAGGCTCCTGGAAGCCCCCAGCCCCCCTCGTCCTGGTGGTGGTCTGTGTTCCTTCTTGGTGGCGGCGGCAGCGGGGGAAGGCCAGCGTTGCCCTAAGGATGGTCCTCACGAGGCTAATCCCTCTAGGCGCCCTCACGAGGCTGGCCCTGCCAGGCGGTCCTCCCGAGGCTGGTCACACCACTCTTGATGATGGTCGCGGCCGTTCCAACGTCCTCCACCCGGGCCTCCTTCGTGGCCATATGCTCGATCGTTGCGCTCAGGGCAACGACCGAGGCGCCCGTTGCGGATGGCCCTGAGCTCTTGACAATCGTTGGTGTTGTGGCTGTCATGTTGTGGAGGATGCAGAACATGCGGCTTCCCTTGGATGACTCTAGGTGATCACAGCCATGCTTGATCTCAGCCTCGGCTGCGAGTACAGCTGGCCCCTTGCGCTTCACGTCCTAGGCCTTGGCCTTCTTGTCTTCTGAGTCCGCGTCAGGGAGCTCGAGGAGGGAGATGCGTCCCTCCTCAGCTCTCGCACACTTGGTTGCCATGTTGAACATCTCCAGGGCCGTGCACAGGTCCTCATGTATGGCAAGCTCCTCCTTCATCTTGATATCGTGGACGCCATCGATGAACGCAGAGATGATGGCTTCGTCCGACACCTTGGGGATCTTGAGGCAAACACTGTTGAAGCACTGGATGCAGTTTTGCAGGGTCTCCCTAGGCTGCTGCTTGATGCGTCGTAGGTCACCCGTGGTTGGCGGGCGGTCGCATTGTCCCTGGATGTTGGCGATGAAGCGTTCTCGCTTCTCGTCCCAGGAGGAGATTGATCCCGCGGGGAGGTTCAGGAGCCATGAGCGTGCACCGTCCTTGAGGGACATAGGGAACCAGTTCGCCATGACCTTCTCATCGCCGCTGGCTGCCTCGATGCTCAGCTCATAGAGCTACATCAACTCAGCAGGGTCGGGGGTGCCTTCGTAGCATGGAGGCAGGTCGGGCTTGAACTTCCCTGACCAGACGATGTTGCATAGCTCCGGAGTGAACACGCGGCACCTCGCTGTGGTCACTAGAGGCCGCCGTGGAGGTGGAGCCTGGTCTTGGCGCTCGCGCGCTACCACCGCAGGCGACGCGTGGTCTTGATGTGGCGGTGCCGGGAGCACACACGCATCTTCTTGCAGCTGCTACACCACTTGGCAGCTTGCCTCATTGCGCGCGAGTGCCCGACACTGTGGATCGTGCCGAGGAGCCTCCCACCGTGGCTCGATGATCGCGTCCTGCCTAGTAGGTGGAGGTGGCACCCCGTGAGCTACATCTCTCGCAGTAGGCGGCGGTTGAGGTAGTGAGTGAGACGGTGCAGCAAAGTCTCTGGTGTTGCTGACGAGCTCAGCGATGCTGTCAAGCCAGTCCTCGTAGAAGTTGTCGACCGGACAATAGCGCAGGAGCTCGCATGCCATGAGCAGCATTTCCCATGCGTTCACCAGGCTTCGACGAGCATGGGAGGACGAAGCAGCCAGAGTCAGCGACGGAGTGGCGGTGTGCCCATCACGACATAGGGAAGGATGTAGAGAAGAAGCCTACTGATCGTGGCCCGCGGGCCCTATGGCGGCGTTCGCCACTGGGGACGGGGGACAACGAGGGCAGCCGCCGCCTGCCGGCGCTGTCAGAGCAACGCGGGTGGCGAGAATGGCCCGGTGCTCAGCATGATATCGATGTGCGTCAGCCATGGAAGCGGTGGAGCGGTGGCAAATCTACCGATGGAAGAGAGGCTCCGACGCACCCCTACCTGGCGCACCAAATGTTGGATTTCATGTTCTGCAAACTCTTGAGAGGTACGAACTCTGGGGTGCGTACAAAGAACTCAACCTCCCCAGTCTTCCCACTTGACAATCTCATAGCCTAGCTTGAAGAACTCGAAGGAAAGGGGACATGACAGTTTACCCAGGTTCGGGCCACCTTGCGGTGTAAAACCCCACTCCTGCTTTGTGGTGGATTGGCCTCGAAGGGCTAAGGATGAACTAGTACAGTGGTGAACAACCTCAGGAGGCGTGTTCTTGAGCTCGAGCGAGCTGGTGAGGGTGGAATGGATTCGATCCGATCCCTCTGTCTCTCCTTGTGTTTGTTCTCCCTGTTCTACGGTGGTGGCTAGGTCCTATTTACAGAGGCCTTGGTCCTCTTCCCCAATGAAGGCGGGAAGGGATCCCACAACGGTCAAATTTTAAGGGAGACAACTGGTACGTCTTATCCTAACGAAAGTGGTCTTCGCCTGCAAACAACCTCTGGTCGTGACGCCGTGGTTGGCTCGGCAATGACCTCCGTCCTGCCGTCCTGGCGGTCTTGGTCTTGGTGCACGGGAATGGAAACCTTTGGCTAATTCCTCGTGACTCCACGCCTGCGCTTGCCTCTTTAGCACCAAAGAGGAAATAGGTACACTGTCCCCGCTGGTGTCCACCTGGCCTTGGTCATCATGGCTCACGTCACCCGAACCTCACGAGGTGAGCCTTGCATAGAAATATCCGCTCGTCGGGAGCCAGCCTGAGGAGGCCGCTCCCTTGGAGGTCTTGGTGTCATCCGCCTCACGGGGCTTGGCTCCTCGCAAGGGTCTTGAGTTGTCGGATTCAAAGCTGGGCCATACCAGGATGCCGGTGGAGCCACGCCATGGGCCGTAGGCAGGCAAGTTTGGGTACCCCCGTTCCCAGAACGCTGGCAGTCTTTGCAACTTTAGGCCAGTGCCTGTGGATGATTGACCGTCTATCCTTCGTCCTCTTCAAGAAGACTTCAATATTGTACCATGGGTATTGTATGAATACATTCCTCGCATCCTGACCATACAGGTGGTTTGAGAGGTAATCATTAGTGAACTGCTTTGGAAAGGCCTGAAAACAAGGATATGCATAAACATCTTTTCTAGATTTGAAATGGCGCAAAGGAATAAAAAAGACAAGGTATAATATTTATTACCATCATGTAGTGCACTGATGTCTTCTTCACTATGCACACAAAGATCTTGTTGTTTTTCGTTGGTAGTTTCTTTATCCTAACAATCTTTCTGAGTTTCTTGACTTGACTGATATTCATGGACAACTCATTTCCCATATGCAAAAAGGGTTGAACAGTGGGTCAAAACCTCTGACAACAGGACCTACATGTGCAAGACCAAATTGTTAAAATGCGAAATATTATAATGGTTCCTGCAGTTGCACAGCAATGTGTTATTAGAGAAATTACCATGCATGTGCAAACCTCGATTATAAACCTCAGTGCTTCCCATTGTTTCCCTGCAACACATATAAGGTAGTTATTGATGTTTCCCTGCAACACATATAAGGTAGTTATTGATCAGGTTAAGTGAGGGTTGGCATGTTATCAGTAAAATATGTTGATGAAAAATAAACACATTGCAGATTGATTGCTTGTATCTGCGTTGGTATTTCCCCAAAGAGGAGAGGATGATGTAGCACATCAATGATAAGTATTTCCCTCAGTTATGAAACCAAGGTTATCAATCCATTAGGAGAACCTAGCAACACTATGTAAACAATACTTGTACACAAATAAAAAATACTTGCAACCCAATGCATAACAGGGGTTGTTAATCCCTCCTCGGTATTCAGATAGATAAAACTATATGGGATTTGATAAATAGATCTGAAAAAACACAAAATAAAATAAAGAAAGAAAAAGTGCAGCAAGGGGCCGTAGATTTCACTACTGGCTTCTCTTGAGAAAATAATATATAGTGGGCAAACAAATTATTGTTGGGAAATTAATAGAAAAGCAAATAATCATGACGCTATCCAAGGGAATTATCATGTATATAGGCATCATGTCCGAGATTAGTAGAGCGACTCCCGCGTGCATCTACTACTACTACTCCACACATCGACTGCTATCCAGCTTGTATCTAGTGTATTAAGTTCATGGAAAAAGGGAGTAATGCAATAAGAATGATGACATGATGTAGAAAAGATCTATTCATGTAGGAATAGACCCCATCTTTTTATCCTTAATGGCAACAATACATGCTTGTCATATCTCCTATCACTAAGAATAGGCACCGCAAGATCGAACCCATCACAAAGCACCTCTTCCCATTGCAAGAAAAAATAATCTAGTTGGCCAAACCAAACCAAAGTTTCGGAGGCTATAAAGATGATGCATAAAAGATTTCAAGAAGACTCAAATAATATTCATAGATAGAACTGATCATAAACTCACAATTAATCAGATCCCAACAAACACACCGCAAAAAGTCATTACATCAAATATATCTCCAAGAACACCGAGGAGAACATTGTATTGATGATCAAGGAGAGAGAGGAAGCCATCTAGCTACTGCCTACAGACCCGTAGGTCTATGGTAAACTACTCACGCATCATCGTAGGAGCACCAATGAGGATGATGAACCCCTCTGTGATCGTTTCCCCCTCCGTCAAGATGCCGGGATAGGGCTCTAGATTGGATGTCGTGGTTCTAGAACTTATGGTGCCTGGAATTGGTTTTTGTCAACACCTCTAGGGTTTCTGGAATATCTGGGTATTTATAGAGCTTAGAGGAGGTGGAAAAGATCATCATGGGCCCCACAAGGCACCAGGGCGCACCCCGGTGTCTTGTGGGCCCCACGGGCCTTCTCTGGTACACCTCCTGGGCTCCCTGGGTCTCTTCTGGGCAGAAAGAAATCTCCAAAAAGTTTTGCTGCATTTGGACTTCATTGATATGGATATTCTGCGAAGTAAAAAACTAGAAAAAATAGCAACTGGCACTGGGCACTATGTTAATAGGGTAGTCCCAAAAAATGATATAAAGTTGCTAGTGAATGAATGTAAAACATCCAAGATTGATAATATAATAGCATGGAACAATTATAAATTATTTATATGTTGGAGACGTATCAGCATCCCCAAGCTTAATTCCTGCTCGTCCTCGAGTAGGTAAATGATAAAAATATAATTTTTGAAGTGGAATGTTTCCTCACATGTGGATCACATATTCTTTTCTTTTGTAGCATGGACATTTGGACTTTTAGATGATTCAAAGCAATAGTCTATAATTGACACGAGGACATCAATTGTCAAGCATATCAACGAGCAACCATGTGTTTCAAAATATCAACACCAAAGAAAGCTATCCCTAGCCCATCATGCTCAATCATTGATTCATTCATGAAACACACTCAAATATTAGCTACATCCAATGCACAAGTATGATCATAGTGGTTCCTAGTTGGTGCTTTATAAGAGAAGATGGAGGCTCAAATAAAAATAAAAATAGCATAAAGTAAATAGATATGCCCTTCGAATATGGAAGCAGAGATTTGTAGAGGTGCCAGAGCTCAATGCTTAAATTGCGAGATAAAATATTCTGAGAGGCATGCTTTTCCGGTCAACGAAAATGACAAAGAATTCCCAACACTTTCCATGCTAGATACATCATAGGCGGTTCCCAAACATAAATTAAAGTTTATTCCTTTTTCCACCATTCTTTCATAATCCATGGCTAGCCGTATCCGGGGGTGCCTTCCATACCAACACTTTCCAAGGAACATAAATATTTTTATCATTTCGGGACTGGGCATCCCTATTACCTTGCCCCACTCACATGCAATGACAAGTGAATAAACACTCATATTGAGAATAACACATCTAGCATGGAAAAATATTGGCCACCCCCCTCCGATTCATGAGCGGTACGGGCACACAAAAAGGAAATTTATTTTGAAAATTAGAGTTGGCACATACAAACTTACTTGGAACAACATGTAAATACTGCATATAGGTAGGTACGATGGACTCATTGGCACAACTTGGTTTAAGGAGTTTGGATGCACACATAGTATTTCCACTTAGTACAAGGAAATGATGGCAAATAGATTGAGAAGAAACCAACCAAAAAATGAAAACGGTCATAAACGAGCATTAAACATAACTAACACTAAATAATGCACCACAAATAGGATGTAACTTCGTTGTAGAACTATTGACTTTCGTGCTTGCATAGGGAATTACAAACCTTAACACCAATATTCTTACTAAAGCATAATTACTGACCAACATGACTCACATATTACTATCTTCATATCTCAGAACTATTACAAAGAATCAAGTTTATAACATCCAATGATCTTCATGAAGGTTTTTGTTATATCCTTCTTGGATATCTATCACTTTGGGACTAGTTTTACATATTACCATTGCTTATAACAACCTCTGAAACAAATTTAAGTGAAGAACATGAGCATAAATAATTTTTCGTCTCCCAAAATAATTTAAGTGAAGCATGAGAGAATTTCTTCAAAAATTTATTTCTTCAAAAATTTAAAGCACCACCATGCTAAAAAAGATACAAGTGAAGCACTAGAGCAATTCCATAGCTTAATTTTTTTAAGTGAGGCACAAAGAGCAATTCTAACAAATCATAGCATTATTATGGCTCTCTCAAATAGGTGTGTCCAGCAAGGATAATTGTGACAAACTAAAAAGTAAAACAAGCAAAGACTCATATAATACAAGACGCTCCAACAGAACTCATGATATGTGATGAATAAAAATATAGCTCCAAGTAAAATTACCGATGGTTGTTAAAAGAAAGAGGGATGCCTTCCGGGGCATCCCCAAGCTTAGTTGCTTGGTTCTCCTTGAATATTAACTTGGGGTGCCATGGTCATCCCCAATCTTAGGCTCTTTTCTCTCCTTATTCCTTCATCCATCATGATCTCACCCAAAACATGAAAACTTCCATCACACAAAACTTAACAAAACATTTGTGAGATCCGTTAGTATAATAACGCAAATCACCACTCTAAGTATTGTTGCAAACCCATTCATATTTTATTATTGCATTATACCTACTGTATTGTCACTTCACCATTTGTCGGCATCCTTGATTCGGGGGTATCCAGCCCTGCCTGCCTGCGGCCCACCACGTGGCTTCATCGGCGGCCTAGTACGGCCCAGCTTCAGCGCCAACACCACGAGACCCTCACGAGGGGCCAAGCCTCGCGAGGCGGACGATGCCAAAACCTCGGAAGGAAGTGCCCTCCTCAGTAGGGCTCCTGAGGGGCGGAGAGTTCTATAGAAGTTATCTCATGAGGCTCAGCTGACGTGATCCGTGACGACCATAGCCAGGCGGGCACAGAGCATAGGTTTCCTCTTCGGTGCAAGGGAGGCAAGCCACAGGTGCGGAGTCCCGAGGAATCAGCCAAAGGTGTCCATTCTGGTGCAACAAGACCAAGACCACCAGGACGACAGGATGGAGGTCATCATTGAGCCCACTGCAGCGTCACGACCAGAGGCTTTTCGCAGGCGAAGACTACTTTTGTCAGGATAGACTGTACTACTTGTCCCCTTTGAAATCCCGCCGTTGTGGAATCCCTTCCCGCTCATATTTGGGAAGAGGGCCTAGGACACTATATATAGGACCTAGCCACCACCATAGAAAGGGACCGAGGAGGATAGAGATCAGAGCAAGTAGAGTACCACACCAGCTCAAGAACACCTCACCTCCCGAGGCTTGTTCATCCACTGCATTAGCTCATCCATAGCCCCTCGAGGCAATCCACCACACCACACTGGATTAGGGTATTACACCACAATGGTGGACCGAACTAGTATAAATCTCTATGTCTCTTTGAGCTCGACGCGCTAGGCCTAGGAGGATCGTGAGTAGGCAAGCTGGGCAAGTTGAGATCTCCGCACGCACCCCAGAGTTTGAACCTCTCAAGGGTTGCCGGATCGCTAAGTCCGAAATTTAGCGCGCCAGGTAGGGGTGCGTCGGATCTTATCTTCCGTCGACCAATCCCCCACCGCTCCACCGACACCATGGCCGACACCCCGAGAGCCCACGTCGAGCATTGGGTCATCCATACCTCCTCGGCAGCACCCACTGGCGAAGAAGACCTTCATTTCGCCCTGCTTGTGGCCCGCGTTTCGCTAGGGCGACCCGCCGCGGGGGGCGCGTGGCGCAGCCTTCCCCACTTGCACCGCGCCGCAGCCGCGCAGCCGCGCGATCTGTGAACTACGCTGCGGCAACCACTCTGCACTCGCGCAGGGAACAATCAAACATGCGGGAGGCGGTCATCATGGCCCGAGAGCTCCTGCGGTGCAGGCTGCTTGAGAGCGGCCGCGACGCCTTGCTGGAACGGGTCACTGAGCTGCTAGATGCGGCATGTCGGGGGGCGGTGCCTTTTTGCACCCTCCCCATGTCGCAGGCGGTGGTGGGGGCGCACGCTCATCCCCGACACAACCGCGCGCCCCCTCCCAGGGACCACGGAGAGTCTCTCGATGCCAACCAGCCTCATGGAGCAGCCTGCACCACCCCGAACATGCCCCCTCGGCATGAGGCTGCTTCAGGCGACACCACCAGGGGCCGCGCTGGAGTGCCAGCCCCTGGCCAACAGGACCAGAGGATGGCAGAAGGGAGCGGGAACGTTAGGCGGTCAGGCGGCGCCCCAGGTGCAACCTGCCCGGAAGGCTACGTCCCCGTCGCGATGGATCCAAGGCATGCGCTAGGAGAGTCCCCCAGCCGATTCCCCATGCTAGGCTGGGCGCTGGACATACACGAGGCCAAGCTCTCCTTCGAACCACCACCAAGCCCTGTCGACGTCCCCAACAGCGGCAGCCTCTGGGTACAGTTAATGCTGCACGGGCACACTTACACTTACCATGGATTGTAGGTGAACTAAGATGCGGCGACCACCAGGACCCTCAGGACGGCGGACCCCCTCAAGAGCTTGAAGGACGTTGGGAGCAGCGCGGGGGAAGTCCAGCGGCGGGGCCTTCCTTGAGCTGCACGGAGCAGGATCCAGCCTGGAGGTAGGTTCCCTGCCGTGGAAGGCGCCAGTGAGCCCTTCTCCTCGGCGGGGGGCCCATGGTCGCCGATGATGCCGCCAGCATTCCCTTGGCCCCTTGGTCTTGTCCTGGTTTCCAGTCTCGCCAACGATGGTCAGAGGTGGCGCACGACGGGGTCCTCGTTGGGCGACGTGAAGCAAGGCCCCAACCTGTGAAGGTCTCCGCTCGTGACAATCTCACGTAATAATGAGTGGTGATGTACACACCCCGGAGTCTCCTGAGTGCCTCCCTCGGGCCTCACGGGGGCTCACACCCATGTCCTAGCGGAAGCACCATGCTCCGCGCTGGCCGTCGACATTGTCCCCAATGACTATGCCCAGCCAGTGGAAGCACTTAGCTCCGTGCTGGTGAGAAGACCGAAGACTGAAGACTAGCTAGGCGTCGGACACGACCGTCTGCTTTTTTGCCTCCTTTTTGTATTTGCTCGCTGACTTTTTGCAGGTGTTGTCTTTTGTGTGTTTATAAAGATGGGGGGAGTTTACTCGTTTCGTGCCGCTCTCTTGCTTTCAGCTCTTGTGTTCTTTGTGGAAACTCGTGACCGCTACCCCGCCCTCGAGCGCCTAGCAAGCGGGGTTTGGGTATGGTGTACGCGCTGGTACCGATTGCTCCCATGCCAGGCCCCACGCAAGACCCCCGAAACCCAAGATAAGTCATAAACAACTACCTTGGTCAGCGGCTCACAGCCTGGCGGGGCTGTCACATCCAATTTGCGATACTATCCTAAAGAGACTCGAAGGTCCCACCAAGGATAGAACCGCATATTGAAACGCTTTTGCAAGGTGGATATCATTACATCAACATTACATAATAGATGGGGATACCTACAAGGCATACAAATGCCACAAGATTACATCAATATAACATACATAAGATCAACATCCGACTACGGATGAAACACAAACAGAAGCTCAAACAATATCCAACCTACTAGCCCAGGCTGCCGACCTGGAACCTATCACCTGATCAAAGAAGAAGTAGAAGAAGAACTCCAACACAAGCAAACATCGCTCTCGCGTCATGATCATCGCATAACCTATACCTGCAACTGTTGTTGTAGAAATCTGTGAGCCACGAGGAATCAGCAATCCCGTTACCATGGGTATCAAGACTAGCAAAGCTTAATGGGTAAGGAAGGGGTAAGGTGGTGAGGTTGCAGCAACGTCTAAGCATATATGGTGGCTAACATACGCAAATGAGAGCGAGAAGAGAAGCAAACGGAACGGTCGTGAAGCTAGCAATGATCAAGAGGTGATCCTGAACTCCTACTTACGTCAAACATAACCCAAAACCGTGATCACTTCCCAGACTCCGCCGAAAAGAGACCATCACGGCTACACACGCAGTTGATGCGTTTTAATTCGGATCTGGTGTCAAGTTATCTACAACCGGACATTAACAAATTCCCATCTGCCACATAACCGCGGGCACGGCTCTCGAAAGTTTATACCCTGCAGGGGTGTCCCAACTTAGCCCATCACAAGCTCTCACGGTCAACGAAGGATATTCCTTCTCCCAGGAAGACCCGATCAGTCTCGGAATCCCAGTTTACAAGACATTTCGACATGGTAAAACAAGACTAGCTAAGCCGCCCGATGTGCCGACAAATCCGGATAGGAGCTGCACATATCTCGTTCTCAGGGCACACCGGATGAGCAAGACGTCAGGTTGGACCAGCACTTAGAGAAGCACTGGCCCGGGGGGGCTAAAATAAAGATGACCCTCGGGTTGGCCGACCCAAGGGAAAGGTATAGGTGGTGGTGAGGCAAATGGTAAAACCTAGGTTGGGCCTAGATGGAGGAGTTTTATTCAAAGCGAACTGTCAAGGGGGTCCCATAAATCACCCAACCATGTAAGGAACGCAAAATCCGGGAACATAAGACCGGTATGACGGAAACTAGGGCGGCAAGAGTGGAACTAAACACCAGGCATAAGGCCGAGCCTTCCACCCTTTACCAAGTATATAGATGCATTAATTAAATAAGAGATATTGTGATATCCCAACATAATCATGTCCACCATGGAGCAATCTTCAACTTCACCTGCAACTAACAATGCTATAAGAGGGGCTGCGCAAAGCGGTAACATAGCCAAGCAATGGTTTGCTAGGAAGGGTGAAAACGTTAGAGGCTGACATGGGAATTTGGGAGGCTTGAAGAACAAGTGATAGGTAGCGCAGCATAGCGATAGAACAAAGCGACTAGCATAGCAATGATAATAGTGAGATCCAAGGTGACGGTCATCTTGCCTGAAATCCCGCTAGGAAGAAGAACGAGTCCATGAACAAGATGAAGCCATGAAGACGAACCAAGCGTAGACGAACGAATCCTCACGATCGCAACAAAACGGTAACTATCTAGAAGAAGCACACAACAAGGTAAAGACACCACACATATACATGACATGATGTTCAATCAAGTCTGATGCAAGACAAGACTACATGAAGCAACTCATGGCAAGAGAGGGTGCATACAAGAACAACACATCAAAGCAAGGTTAAATGAGGCCGAAAACAACTTATAACAATTCCGGTAAGTCCTCATATGAAAATTTGGTCCAGAACTGAATAAACCTTATATTCAAGTTGATAAACATCAAGTTAAGATGCACCAAGATGATCTACACGAGATTCTACTCAAGTTACATATAAAGTTCATTTAATTCGGAGCTACGGCCTAGAAGATATGAGCAAAACAAGCTAAACATGGCATTGATGCAAAATGCATCCAAACTTCAAGAAAACACCTCAAAACAAGTATGCAACATGATAATATGAAACTTCATGCAAAATCAAGCAAGTTTCATATAGAGCACACTCAAAACGGAGCAACGGTTCAACACATACTCTATACAAGTTTAAAAGGACAAGCTGTCCAAAACAGCAACTAGGCATCTAGCAAGCCTCAAAACAATATGCTAAAGCACATCAACATAAGAACAAAAGGCATGGGCATGAAGTACAGGTAAAGCATGACAAAACATGAACACTGAGCTATCTACATAAATCATTAGAACATGCTCAAAAGGACATCGCAAGATTGCAAATAATAACAGTTTCAGACTTGGTAGAAAATAACATCAGGTTGCAATGTTTAGAGGTATAAACAACATGTTACAGGAATTTAACATGGCAAACAAAGGCATGGAATGCTAATACTAAATACAAAGAACAAAACTCACTTACTGTACTTATTCCAAAGATCAACAGAAAATATGGTAGGATCCATGCAAACATGGCAAATGATGACAGATTCAGACATGGCAGGAACAATAATAAGTAGGCGTGTTGGTGAGCTTGTATAACTCACCACAGAGCAATACATGGCAGGACAACGTGACCAACAGCAAGATGACATATTTATGAAGCTATAAATGGCAAGATAAAGTTCATAGGGTGCATGGATCACTACAAAAACACATGGCAAAACTGAACTTAATGTTAACAGGATGACAGCAACATTATTTAGCAATTTGAGAGGAAGATTACGACAAGCTACAGCAGGCTATAAATGCAGCCGGGGGCATTTATCGATAGCCCATGACATGTATAACAAAACATCCTTAGTGAACATCTCCAGATTATGCATAGAATGACTTGTAGCAGCAGGTTTACACAGCATCATGATATAGCAGATTCAGCCTAGCAAAACAGTAACAACGAGTACCCTACTTCACGAGCTCGATGAACTCACTACAAGACTCACAAAAATACATGGATTGCACTCACTTCAAAACACATGTACACATCAAACTAATAGGATGCACACACAAAATGCAATGAAAAAGACAAACAGCAAGTTCTGTTAACAGACATTAGTTAACAGCATATAGCACTCTTGCAACGATGATTTGGGCATCAAGATGAAGTCTAACAAGCATGGCACAATGGAACAAAATGAAGAGCACATCATGATGAACATTTCGATATATAATATGCACAAATCGGATCATCGATCATGAATGTATGACTGGTCAAAAGAGGCAACATAACATGACAGAAAAAGGACGATGGGATTTTCACCTCCGAAATCCCAGATCTAGGGATCGGGCGCGTGAACCGAGGCAGGGGGAGGCTCCCTGGAGACGGCGCCGGAGAGGACGAGGGAGGTCCGGAGTCGGGGCGGCGGTGCCGGATCCGGGCGGCGCCGACCCGGATCTGGCCAGAGCCACCGGCGAGGAGTGGCAGCGGCGGACGCGGAGGTCGGCGGAGGC
>NC_057804.1:291034266-291209633 GCF_018294505.1 Triticum aestivum | reverse complement strand
GGAGGAGAGAAAGAGTCTGGCGGAGACACGTGGCGAGCTATGGTTGGCTGCGAGCGGCGGTGCGATTTCGTCCGGTGGGAAACGGACATGTCCGGCAGCGAAGGTAGGTGGAGGCTAGGGTTTGGACTGTTGGATTTCAGGGAGGATCACATATATATTGATAGAGGGAGCTAGGAGAGTCCAAATGAGGTGCGGTTTTTGCCCACACGATCGTGATTGAACGGCCGAGAGCATGAAGGGGGTTAGGATGGGTTATTTGGCCACTTTGGAGGGGGTGCTGGGATACAAAGTAGAGGGGGTTTCGGGCTACGCGGTTAACCGTTGGGGCATCAAACGACCTCCGAATGGAATGAAATTTGACGGACGACCTGCCGGTGATATACCAAGGCCACTTGGCAAATCTCATCCCATTTCGAGAATGTTTTTCTCCCGCTCACGAAACAAGGTCTGAGAGGGGCGAAGGGCGCGTGCGAGAGGTCTGGACTCCGAACGGACAACGGAGAGAACCGGGGGAACCCGAACGGATGCAAGTTTTGAAAAACATGCAGATGATGACATGGAAAAATGCAACACCCAAGCAAACGACATGGCAACAACGACGAATAACTGGAAGACACCTGGTGCATCGGATCCGGGGCGTTACAACGAGAATCCACGAGCGAGGCCGCAACGCGCGCTTCAGCCTCGTCACACCAAAACTTCCCGAGGTTGATGGCCACCTTCAACCACTACCACTCATCCTTCAAGCAGGGGTTCTCTACCTCAAGCCTGGTATCAATGTTGGCAAGCTCCCCACCAAGATGGACCATCGCATGCATCGCTTCACCAAAAATCCCGAAGCGCACCGTGCTACACCCACGAGCAAACGCGAGCTCTTCGCCAAGATCTTCACCCGCTTCGGAAGCCGCCCGGGAGTTGCTGGGCGCTCCTCCAGTCGCCGGCCGGGGGCTTGCTGGCGTAGCCCCATAGCTTGAAGACGAAGGCTGCCCAGAGGGCACCCCCTAGCCAGCGGTGACAAGAGGAAGCGCCACCGGCGCACCCCTCGCCTCGCGGGCAGAGTCGCGGGGGGAGAGAACATGGGGCCCGGCTTCGGGGCACCCTCGCGGCATCATGTTGGATGGAGTTGGTCCCACGCCTTGTGCAGGCTCGGGGCGCTGGGGGCTGCGAGCATGCACCAAGATGGAGTCCTTGGGGGTGCCTACCTCCCGATGTTTCACCTTCGTGGAGACCCTACAAAACCTCGGCCATGAGAAAATACGGCGCGCTTGGGGGTCAAGAGCAAAGGTACTTACTCATCGGCGGCCACATATCTCCTCGGCTTCAACGGCCGACGGGTGCCATCGTCGTGGCACGGGGACCTCTTCCTCTTCAGGAGCGACTCGAGGCACAGGCGGCACCGACCAGGTCCCGACGGACGATCCTCGGGAGGGGGAGCGCTCAGCGTGGTATTTGGAGCAGGGGTCCCAAGGGTAGGGGAACCCGGTGAGACATTCTGGCTCACGGCTCTAGGGCCAGCGGTGGGCTCCTCATCATCAGCAGCCGCTCTGGAGCCACCGTCCCAGGCATCAGAAGCCCCTGCCTCCGAAGCCTGGGGTTGCACAGGTTCTGTGGCGGCTCCTTCCTAGGCCCCAAAAGCATCGGGCTCCTAAGCCTCTAGCGAGGCCGGGCCTCCGGAGGAGCTCTCGACAGTTGATGGAGGCGCGCGCCCCCTGCCTCCACACTCGGGGTGCATGCGGCAGGGTCGGTCAAGAGAGAAGCCACGAAGACGGGATTCTCACGAGGCCCCTCAATGGCCTTAGGAAGCAACCCCCACTCATCGAACAGAGGCATCTTCCCCCCGTAGGCCTCCTTGTTTGAAGGCAGCCACCCCCTGGAAGGTCAGCAGGCTCGGGCTCGCCAGTCAGAAGCTTGAGCACCACGCTCAAGGTATCAGCACCAAGCGATGGCTTCTGCAGCCTCATCGGATCTCCGGCGCCTGTGAAGTCCCACATCGGGCGAAAATGGTGCTACTTCACGAATTCCTTCACCACCATAGGCGCCGTAACCTCCAGTTCCTGGAGCCTCGCCAACCTCTTCCAAACAAAAGCAAGACGTCGGTCAGTGAGCTTCTCATGGCACTAGCCGGAGCTTGGCGAAGCCGGCGACCCAGGAATCATGAGCAGGGGGCTGAATGCGCGAGCGTCCATCAGGAGCCACTGCTTCCGGAATCCCTTCGCGATAGGAAAAAGCTCGAAGTCGATTCCCGAGCCAGCTGTCGCGGCCACGACTTCAAAGGTCGCGCACGCAGAGCATTGACAGGGTCCACCAACCGGAGCAGGAAGAAATGGAGAAACAAGGCCACGGAGGGAGTGATGCCCACCATGGCCTCGCAGAGGAAGGCAAAGACAGCGAGGAGGATGATGGAGCGAGGGTCCAGATGCAGCAGATGGCTCTAGTAATGCGACATCACGACATTGAATAAAGGGGAGAAGGGAGAAATCAACCCAGCAAGAAAAGCATGGAGATGGATGGGAATCTCAGTGGAACTCATCTCTCTAGTTCGCCAAGATGCAGGGCGGATAGCCATCGCCCTCCCCTCATTGGAATCGGTGGCGAGCGCATGGCGAACCTTCTCCAGCCCCTCTTATTGATTACTGTCAACTGCTCAAGGGCTGGCTCCAGGGCTGGTGCAGGACCGACCGGTGTGAGCGGCTTCCCCTTCTTCTTCTTCCTCGGCTTGTGAGCCATGGCGAATACCAAGAGAGGGCGAGGCGCCGGCACCAGATCTATGGACGCGGCGTCAAGATTGGGAATGAGGAAACAAGAGCCGGACAAGGTACACTGTGAAGGGCGAGTTGCACTAACAACGGGCGGCTTCTGGGTCTACCGAATATCAAGGCGGCGTGGGGAAGTGGAGACGCCCATGGCCCATCAACCACCACGTGTCTTCAGGGCCGCAGCCTGATAGGGCCCACGGTGCTCCGCCCTTGCCTTTTGGCTTCGCCTGGAAGCCGAGTCCAAGCGCGCTTTGGGCCCAGGGGCTACTGTCGGCATCCTGGATTCGGGGGTATCCAGCCCTGCCTGCCTACGGCCTGGTACGGCCCAGCTTTAGCGCCAACACCGTGAGACCGTCGCGAGGGGCCAAGCCTCATGAGGCAGATGACGCCAAGACCTCCGAAGGAAGTGGCCTCCTCAGGAGGGCTCCTAAGTGGCGGAGAGTTCTATGCAAGTTATCTCATGAGGCTCAACGGACGTGAACCGTCATGACCGAGGCCAGGCGGGTGCCAGGCGGGCACACAGCGCAGGTTTCCTCTTCTGTGTAAGGGAGGCAAGCCACAGGCGCAGAGTCCTGAGGAATCAGCTAAAAGGTTTCCATTCTTGTGCAAGAAGACCAAGAACGCCAGGACGACAGGACGGAGGTCATCACCAAGACCACCGCAGCGTCACGACCAGAGGCTTTTCGCAGGCAAAGACAACTTTTGTCAGGATAGACTATACTACTTGTCCCCTTTCATATCCCGCCATTGGGGAATCCCTTCCCGCTCATATTTGGGAAGAGGACGAAGCCCACTATATATAGGACCTAGCCACCACCATAGAAAGGGACCGAGGAGGACAGAGATCAGAGCAAGTAGAGTATCACAACAGCTCAAGAACACCTCACCTCCTCAGGCTTCTTCATCCACTGTACTAGTTCATCCATAGCCCCTCGAGGAAATCCAACACACCACACTGGATTAGAGTATTACACCACAACGGTGGCCCGAACCAGTATAAATCTCTGTGTCTTTGTGTCTATTTGAGCTCGACGCGCTAGGCTTAGGAGGATCGCGAGTAGGTAGGCTAGGAAGGTTGAGTTCTCCGCACGCTCCCCAGAGTTCGAACCTCTCAAGGGTTGCCGGATCCCTAAATCCGACACCATTGCTTATACCCCCCGATACAATCCATAGATTCATCAAAATAAGCACACAATGCAAGGAAAATAGAATTTGTAAAAAGTAGACTTTGTCCATACTTATATTACTCCAAAAATTGTGAAAACTTTGGACAATGTATGCAATTTGTATATCATTCTTGTTTAAAAAATCAAAAAAAAGTCGCCGCTTTTGTGATTTTTAACAATTCAGCTACTGGAAGCAAAAGTTTCTGTTTTTCAATAGGATCAAATGAACTATCACCCAAGATGATCCTATAGGCTTTACTTGGCATAAACACTATTTAAAACATAAAAAACACAATCATAACTGAAGTATAATTGTATATTTATTGAAAAACAGAAAGAAAATCGAAAATTCAAAGATAACTATTGGGTTGCCTCCCAACAAGCGCTGTCGTTTTATGCCCCTAGCTAGGCAAAATACATAGATTAAAGTATTATCATCTTTAGTCTTATTTTCCATAGATGTGTTTTTGTTAGGAGGTTTTTAAAATATAACTTGAAACACATTTATCCATAGAAATTTTAGCATTGTCAAGTTGTCCATCTACGTATCCCCTTTGATTTCTGGCTACGATCCAAGATTTGATTATTACCAAGGAAATGTCTTAAAACATAGTCACTATAGTAAAGGATCTCATCTATTACCAGGTTTTCACGGTTCGTACCATAAAAATAAAAAATTCCCTAGCTTCCCACACTATGTGATGAAATTCATTCATAAGAACAAGTGTGGCTATCTTTTTAGCTTTAGGGTCCTTTATAATGGGTAGCTCATAAAACAATATTTGCAAAGTAGGATGAGTACGAATAAATCAATTTTCAAGCTTTAGAACAAGTGCTGAAATAGTTTCCACATAAGTTTTAGTCCTTTTAAGTATAAGAGCATCATCACAAGCCAAGTTCCAACACAATTAAATAATTCTTGGATGGTTTCTTTTCCTATAACGTTACCCTGTCCCTAAACAAAAGTTTTAGCATCCAGATTACCAGAATGTCCAATTTTAGGAGTTCTGCCTGTCGGAACCGAGGCTTTGCGGACCCAAAGAAAGGTTCGCACTCTGGGGTGAGCACAAAGAACTCTGCTACGCTACTGCTTTCCGCTCATTGTCTCATGGCGATGCTCCGTCGTGCTCGAGCGAGATGGAAGAGGAATGGGACACGGAGATTTACCCAGGTTTGGGCCACCTTGCGGTGTAAAACCCTACTCCTGCTTTGTGGTGGATTGCCTTGTGAGGAGGATGAGGATGAACTAGTACAAGATTGAGCTGCCTTTGGAGGGCTCAAGGGGTGAATGGGTTGGACTAGCTCTCTACGGTGGAGACTAGCCTATATTTATACTGGCCCCGGTCCTCTTCCCCAAGGCTTTAGGCGGGAAGGGATCCCACAGCGGCCAAATTCAAAGGGGGATAGGGTGTGCCAAATTCGAAGGGGGATAGGAGTACACCCTATCCTGACTAAAGGTGGTCTTCGCGTGCAAAGCTTCTGGTCATGACGCGCCGGTGGGCTCGTTGATGACCTCTGTCCTGCCGAGCCCATGGTCATGGTCTTGTTGTACCGAAGAGGAAAGCTTTGGGGATTCCTTGGGAACACGGGTGTTGGATTTGTCCCTCTATCACCAATGAGGAAACAATCCTTGCCTGCGCCTGGTGGCGCCTTCTTGGCTGTGGTCATCATAGCTCACATCACCATGCGCCTCGCGAGGTGGGGTGCAAGCCTAGAGATGTCTGTTCCTCGGGAGGCAGCCTTGGGAGGCCGCTCCTTAGGAGGCCTCGATGTAGTTCGCGTCATGAGGCAGGGGCCTCGCGAGGGTCTGTCTTGTGAAGTCTCGATGCTGGGCCGCGCTGGGCCGTCGGTGGAGCCACGCGCTGGGTCATAGGGAGACGGGTCTAGGTACCCCGGTCCTAGAACCCCGACAATAGCCACCGAGCCCATGACGCGCTTGGTCTTGCTTAGGAGCGAAGGCGAAGAGGAGAGGGCGGAGCGACGCAATCCCCAACCGCCTGCGGGCCAGGCTTGATGCGTGGCACACGATGGGTCACTGACGCCCCCACTTCCCCATGCCGCCTCAGCAACTGCCCAGGCTGACATAAAGCCTCGCGCACGCTGTGGTTCTATCATTTCTTTGAATGTGAAGGGACGCCCGCTGGCTTTCTCCGATTGCTTTAAGAGGGTGAAGGGGCGGAGCTCTCAACCCATCTATGTCTTCTTGCCTCTCCTTCCTAAACCCTTGCCACTGCTGCCATTGCGCCTGTGAGGAGGTTCTCCACCATCGAGAAGGGCAAGGCGATGCAGGAGGGGCTAGAGCCGCTGCAGCCCAAGAGGGGGCGGGCTGCCCCCGCAAGTCCGCTGCTATGCCTGCTGCAGTCCCTCATGGATGCGGGTGCCCTCCATTGGCGGTCCGCACTAGCTCCCGGAGCTGCAGGAAGAACCCCACTCATGGGATGGCCATGGGGGCCGAGGGCCATGGCCGAGGAGGGAGGAAATGGGGTTGTCGCCCGGCCACCTCGACCTCAGGTCCACTCCGCCGACACGCGGGGGAGTTGGTGGCGGACAGACCCGCCAGGGTGTGGCTGCAGCCAGACGGCTGCTGCAACAGGTCCTTGTGGGCGGAGGTTGAAGTCACTACTTTCGGCTTCATGTACCTGGCTCAAGGGTGGAAGTAGTTCCCCGTGCCCGTGGCCTGAAGGGTAGGCACACCCTCCACTTCAAGTTTGATGGGACGGCGATGCTCTTCGTGAAGGTCTTCGGGGAGGCCGACAGACACCTGGGATGCTGCCCAGAGAGCGACATCGGCCACACTTCCTCCGGCGACGACGACCACAACAGCGGTGTCAACGTCCTCGGCGGTGAACTTGCCCTTGGTGATGACACCTCCTCCGGGGGAAGAGGAAGTGATGACAACTATTATGAGCCGCCACGCAGCCACGTCAAGGTGGAGGATGACTCCGACTAGGCGCCAGCAACGTCGGAGTCGGAGCCTCAGGGGAGCGGTCTCTGGGAGGAAGTTTTTTTATCTTTTTCTTTCTTGCACTTGAATGGCATCAGCCCCATGGGGACGTGTAAGAAACTGTGGCTCTTGCGCATTTATCTTATAACTTGTAGCTCGTGTTTAATTTATTACAGTGTATCTCATTTGGGATCAGTCCCCCTTTTTCTTATGATAGCATAGTGCTCTGCATCGCTGGGACCCAGTCCCCAAGCACGCCTCAACCGTCGCTGGTATGTCAGGTCATGATGCCTTGGGCAAGGCCAGGAGGTGAGGGGCTCGAGGTCCGGTAAGAGCTCCTGAGGCACGATGCTCAAGAGGCCCCCCTTGACGCGCAAGTGGCTCTCAAGAGAGAGAAAGTGTCTTTGCCCATATGAGATCACGAAAGTAGTGCAGAGCGTTATTAAGAAACTCACGCTTGATGCGAAGGGGACAACTTAGCTTGTGGTGCGGCGCGAGGCATTCACAGCATGCGGGTAATCTTTGCAGCATGAAGGCACGCTTCCTGGGAGCTTTGGTTCCCCTGTAATGGGTCAACACAAGTCCCGCGAAGGGCATGTAAAGCATCGACGTCCTTTGCGTTTCCACTTATGTAAATTCGGCCGAACTACGACCCTCTCGCCCATATCCCCTTGCGAGGTCTGCCTCTCTTTTCCTCACTCGTCAAGGTGCTCTACTTCATCGGGACCTGGCCCTCAAGTGAGGCTCAGCCGCCGCTGGTGTGTCAGGTCATGATGCCCGAGACAAGGCCAGGGGGTGAGGACTCGAGAGACAGTAGGAACTCCTGAGAAGCGATGCTCAAGAGTCCCCGTTTTAACATGCAGGCAACTCATGCAAAAAATAGTAACGCGCCCCACGAAGGTCATAGGGGAGGCACCTTGGTCGGTGGCGACGCATTGTAAGGTGGTTGTACTTAGCTTTTTGCTAGCCAGACGACCGCCCATATGGAGCCGGCCCTCGTGAGGTGGCAGAGTGTCGCCTAGGCTTGCATGCCTGTCTCCTGAAGTTCCTACGCATTGACAGATTACGAGGTACAAAGGATGGTGCATGCTTGCTGATCTACTCATGATTGTTCTGTGAGAAGACGAGACACTAAGGACCTGATGAGGTGACGTGCACGGAGGCAGTCTGCGAGCTAGAGCTCGATCGCTTAGATTTATCAATGATACAGGGATGGACCCGAGCACATACGCCGTGCTGATAGCTCCCTCTCATGGGACGTTCAGGAGGAGAGGTGGCAACGCGTGAAGCCCGAGGGGCGATGACTCCAGAGGTGATGTGGTATCAAGTGCAGGGTTAACAGTCATAGCAACGCATAAAAGCATACTTGGTTTCCATACATGAGCAAGACGATGTGGCTGTGGGTGTGGGCCCTAGCTACTTGATGATAGTGTAGCCCCGAGGCACCCTCAATTTGGAAAAAACAAAAATTCACCTGGCAATGATGCTGCAGAAGCGTTGAGGTAGTCGATGAAGCGTGTCATGGAGGTTCGCTCCTCACAAGTCGGATGGCTTGGGAGGCTCGAGAGATGCAGGGGGCCGTGAGGGTCCAGGGCCTCCTAAGACATCAGCGTCAAGCATCAGGCCTCGTGAGATGCCATCGCGTGCTGTGCGAGCCACTGGTACGAGACGCCAATGTTTAGCAGACCCAAAGCATGAAAATGTAGTTGTAGGGGAATCCCCCGCTCCGGCAGACACGCAATGGCCAGAAGAGGTCTTGAGAAGCAGTCATGTTGAGGCCCGGGATGTTTACGCGGACGCGCAGCTTGCCACCCATCGGGGGCGAGAACTGCACTGATGGGACGCACGGAGCAGCACTCGTCGTGCATGTCTTGCGCTTCTTGAAGTTCCTCGATCGACTTGGTGATGAACTCTCGTTCTCCTGGTGCCTCGCGCCGTGTTCCTTGATTGTGGGGGCGTGCGTTGAGGTATGCCTCCAAGTGGTGCCCGAGCACCCCCCTCGTCGCACTGGTTAAGTCAGAGTCTCTCTAGACGGAAGCCCCGAGTCTGTCTTCAGGGAGGCGCTAGGTGCGGCTTCCTGTGCAGGAGGAAGAAGCACCATGGCGGCTGGCCTGGTGCCTGAGGCATCTTCGGCGGGTTTCTTGGCCTCGGGATGGCTCTTGGGGAGGAGTTGCTTCTTCTTTGTTGGCGCCAGCCTCGGGAGGCACGATGCCAGCGTCGCCATCAGAGTTCTCGGCCGCTACATCATGGTAAGCATGCTCAAGGGAGCAAACCACATCCTTCTCATCACAGGCGACAATGATGATGCCGCTGCACCCTGGCATCTTGAGGACGTTGTAGCCATGCTGAGTGGCTGCCATGAACTTGGCAAGGGCAGGGTACTCAAGGATGGCGTTGTACGGGAGGCCGATGTGGGCCACGTCGAAGCCGATGAGCTCAGTATTGTAGTTTTCGCACTTGCCGAAGGTGACAAGGAGGCACACTTGTCCCAGGGGAATGGTGGAGCCGTCTGTCCCCCTAGAGAACGGCCTGGTGGGCATGAGCCGGTCATAGGGTCTCGAAGGTCTCCACAGAGAGCACATTGAGGCCAGCGTCACTGTCGATATGGGTCTTGGTGACGGAGACGTTGCTAATGGTGGGCGTGCACAACATGGGGAGCGCGCCATAAGTGGCCGAGCTCCTGAGGTGGTCCTTGGAGTTGAAGGTGATGACATACTACGACCACTTGAGGAGGCGCACAGCCTCAAGCAGCCTCGAGAGGGCCACATTCACCTCGGGAGATAACTGCTTGAAGATGCGGTTCGAGGCGGGTGCCTGGGCACCGTCGAGGATGTAGGCAATCGCGCGATGCTCCTGATAGCCCCAACCCCTCGTCTTTATGGTTGTCGTCCTTCCTCCTAGGTGGCAGTGGTGGAGCGAAGCCAGCATTGCCCCGAGGACGGACCTAGCAAGGTTGACAACGCTAGGCACCGTCACAGGGTTGATCTCGCCAGCCGCCCTCGAGAGGCTGGTCACGCCAGGCACCGTCACGAGGCTGGTCATGCCAGGCCTGGTGCAGGTTGCGGTTGTCCCAGCGGCCTCCACCACGGCCTCCTCTGTGGCCAAAGCCACGGTCACTACACTCGGGGCGGTGGCCCGGACGCTTGTCCCGGAGCGCCCTGAGCTCCTGACAATCGGCGGTGTTGTGAGTATGCATGTTATGGAAGACGCAGAATGGGCGACCGTCCTCGGAGGGGTTGTCATGGTCACGACCGCACTTCAGCTCAGGCTTGGCTGCCAGCATGGCGGGGCCCTTGCACTTAACTTCTTTAGGCTTGGCTTTCTTGTTTTCAGGATTGTCATCCGGGTGCTTGAGGAGGGAGAGGCGGCCTTCCTCTGCCTTGGCGCACTTGTCCGACAAGTTGAGCATCTCCAGCGCTGTGCATAGGTCATCGTGGATGGCGAGCTCCTCGCTCATCTTGACGTCTGTGACGCCCTTAGTGAACACTGAGATGATGGCTTCATCCGAGGCCTTCAGGATCTTGAGGTGGACCTGGGTGAAGCGCTGAATGTACTTGCGGAGAGTCTCGCCGCGGTGCTGCTTCACGCGTCATAGATTATTGACGGTGAGAGAAAGGCCGCAGGTGCCTTGGAAGTTGGCGATGAACCGCTCGCAGAGTTCATCCCACAAAGAGATTGACCCCTCTGTGAGGTGCATGAGCCAGGAGCGCGCCCTGTCCTTGAGAGCCATGGGGAACCAATTCGCCATGACCTTGTCATCGCCATTTGCCGCCTCGATGCTCAACGAATAGAATAGGAGGAACTCCGTCAGGTCGGGGACACCGTCATAGCGCGGGGCAGCTCTGGTTTGAACTTGACTCACCAGACCACCTGGCGCAACTCGCGGGGTGAAAGCACGGTAGCCTGTGGTGCTCACGGGCGTGCACGAGAGGAGCGCGGTCCTGTCACCCATGCACCGCATCTTCCTGAACGGCCTGGTCTGGGTTCTGGCATGGCAGTGTGGGGAGCACACACGTGTTTTGTTGTGGTTGCTGCACCACTTGACAGCTGGCCTCGTCCCGGGCTAGCGCCAGTGTTTCAGGTGGCGGGTCGTGCGACCGTGCTTCACGCCGGGGCTCGGTGTCATTGCTGCGCAAGGGAGGAGGCAGTGGCATGCCATGCGCCATGTTGCCCGCTCGAGGGGGCGGGGGACGGAGCGAGTGGGAGAGCGCCGGGCCTCGCCCGTGGGGTTGATGAGCTCGGTGATTCGGCCAAGCCAGGCATCATATCCTTCATTTGCGGGGCGGTAGCGCAACAGCTCCCGCACCATGAGCAACGCTGCCTGTACGTTTGCTAGCCCACGGCGGTCATGGGAAGACGAAGCCATGGCCGGAGTAAGGGAAGGTGTGGCGGTGCGGCCATCGCGCTGCCAGGAGGGCGCCAGAGAATAATCCTACTACACATGAGCGGCAGGATTAGTGGCAACATTGGCTGTGGCAGAAGCTGCGTTGCGGGGAGCAACACAGCCCACCAGTGCCGTCATAGCGATGTGAGCCGCACGGCGCTCGACACAAACACGACAATCGTCGGCCATGGAGATTGTGGATCAAGAACAAAGGCGAAGCGGAAGAACTTCGACGCACCCCTACGTGGCGCACCAAATGTCATAATCGGAGCTCCGCGGACCCATAGAAAGTTTTTAACTCTGGGGTGCGCACGAAGAACTCTGCTACGCTACTGCTTGCCGCTCACTATCTCACGGTGATGCTCCATCGTGCTTGAGTGAGATGGAAGAGGAATGGGACACAAAGATTTACCAAGGTTCGGGCCACCTTGCGGTGTAAAATCCTACTCCTTTATGGTGGATTGCCTCGCGAGGATGATGAGGATGCACTAGTACAAGAGTGAGCAGCCTCTGGAGGGCTCAAGGGGTGAATGGGTTGGATCTCCTCTCTACAGTGGAGACTAGCCTATATTTATACTGGCCCCGGTCCTCTTCCCCCAAGGCTTTAGGCGGGAAGTGATACCACGCCGTCCAAATTCGAAGGGGGGCAGGAGTAAACCCTATCCTGACTAAAGGTGGTCTATGCCTGCAAAGCTTCTGGTCATGACGCGCTGGTGGGCTCGGTGATGACCTCCGTCCTGCCGAGCTCGTGGTCTTTGTCTTGTCGTATCGAAGAGGTAAGCTTTGGGGATTCCGTGGGAACCCGCGTGCTGGCTTTGCCCCTCTAGAACCAAAGAGGAAATTGTCCTTGCCTGCACCCGCTGGCGCCCTCCTGGCTCCGGTCGTCATGGATCATGTCACCGCGCGCCTCGTGAAGTGGGGTGCAAGCCTAGAGATTTCCTCTCCTCGGGAGCCTGCTCCTTAGGAGGTCTCAATGTAGTTTGCCTCGCACGGGGGCCCTCGCGAGGGTCTTTCTCGCAAAGTCTTGATGCTGGGCCACGCTAGCCCATCGATGGAGCTACCCATTGGGCCGTAGGCAGACGGGTCTGGGTACCCCAAGTGCCAGAACCCCGACACTGCCATCATCTGTTTCTACCATACTAAAGCCACTCATGATGATAGGTTGGAGCAATAGAAGATCAAACAAAAAAGGGCAAACCAAAAGAACACTAATACAAAATGCAAATATTTTTTTGTTTTCCTAAAAATGTTTTAGAAGTGGGGGTGATGAAAATGAGAGGCAAATGGAAAATAAAGTAAATTGCAAGGAGATGAGATTTGCAACTGGGTACTTGATAGATGTTGATGATGTCTCCCCGGCAATGGCGCCAGAAATTCTTCCTTATTGATTGTATCCATGTTGGTATTTCCCCAAAGAGGAGAGGATGATGCAGCACAACAATGATAAGTATTTCCCTCAGTTATGAAACCAAGGTTATCAATCCAGTAGGAAAACAAAACAACACTATGTAAACAACACCTACACACAAGTAACAAATAATTACAACCCTATGCGTAAGAGGGGTTGGCAATCCCTCCTCGGTATTGAGATAGATGGAATTTTATGATATTTGATAAATAGATCTTAAAAAAATACAAAATAAAATAAATAAAGAAAAAGCGTAGCAAGGTATTTTGGTTTTTTTGGAATAATAGATCTGAAAATAATATGATAGGAAATAGACACGGGGGCCATAGATTTCACTAGTGACTTCACTCGAGAAAATAGCATATGGTGGGTCCACAAATTATTGTTGGGAAATTTATAGAAAAGCAAATAATCATGATGATATACAAGGCAATGATCATGTATATAGGAATCAGGTCCAAGATTAGTAGACCAACTCCTGCCTACATCTACTACCATTAGTCCACACATCTACCGCTATCCATCATGCATCTAGTGTATTAAGTTCATGGAAAAAGGGAATAATGCAATAAGAACGATAACATGATGTAGACAAGATCTATTCATGTAGGAATATACCCCATCTTTTATCCTTAATGGCAACGATTCATGCATGTCATGTCTCCTTCTGTCACTGAGAATAAGCACCACAAGATCGAACCCATTACGAAGCACCTCTTCCCATTGCAAGAAAAATCAATCTAGTTGGCCAAACCAAACCAAAGTTTCAAAAAAGAAATATGAGGCTACAAAGATCATGCATAAAAGAGTTTAGAGAAGACTCAAATAATATTCATAGACATAATTGATCATAAACTCGCAATTCATCGGATCCCAACAAACACACCGCAAAAAGTCATTACATCAAATAGATCTCCAAGAACATCGAGAACATTGTATTGAAGATCAAAGAGAGAGAGGAAGCCATCTAGCTACTGCCTATGGACCCGTAAGTCTGTGGTAAACTACTCACGCATCATCGTAGGAGCACCAGTGAGGATGATGAACCCCTCCATGACTGTTTCCCCCTCCGGCAAGGAGCCAGAATAGGGCTCTAGATTGGATATCGTGGTTCTGGAACTTGCGGCCGCTGGAATAGTTTTTCGTTGACTCCTCTAGGGTTTCTGGAATGTCTGGATATTTATAGAGCTGAGAGGTGGCGGAAAAGATCACTGTGGGTCCCACAAGGCACCATGGCATGCCTGGGCCTCTGGCGCGCCCTGGTATCTTGTGGGTCGCACGGGCCTCCTCTGGTACACCTCATGGGATCCCCGGGTGTCGGTGTACAAAAGTAGCGGCTCTCTTTTGTACCCCTTTACTTGTGTGCGGGCAGCCAGAGTCGCGCCCACGGCCACACTCAGCAGGGCAGAGGAGGGAAGCCAAAGGCGCAAGACAATCAAAGCAACGCCAAGACCAGAGACACAACAAGCAAGAGGGCGAGGTAGACTCCCCCGGCAAGACCCTTGCCAGGGCAGCCCTTTTGCCGGGGCAACTTACCCAATGCCATCAAGGCCACCACCCTTGAGCCTGAGAGTTCTGACACCATCACAACATTGGAACCAAGGCTCGGGAGGGGACCTGCATAGTGGCATGCAGATCTTTGTGAAAATCATAAGCAAACAAGATCAGACGAGGACCAGAAGACGACGATCCTCGGCAAGATCCTTGCCGAGGAAATCCACGAGACCTCCGGCAAGATCCTTGCCGGGGATGACCATGATGTCATGGCAAGACCCTTGCCAGGACCCCGGCAAGACCCTTGCGAAGGATATCAGCGGGGCCGCGGCCATGCCCACATCTGCCAAGACTCCACCGCCGTTCGCATGCAGCTGCCAGTTCAGCCAGCTAGGCCAGCACCTGTGTGGTGACGCACGGCCACTAGACCGACTCAGCAAGAACCTGCATGGTGGCATGCAGATCTTCGAGAAGACTCTGCCACCGCACCAGCCCAGCGGCCAGCCAACGTGGCACTACAATGCCTCATCATCTTCGATGCGCCTCGGAGCCAGGTGAGGCAGCGACAGCTGGGACGGGCCTCGTTGCCATCCCCGATAAATCAAGAGGACACCTAAGTAGCGCATTTAATGCGTTTTGTCCTGTGATGTCAAGTGATGAGCTCAGCCATTGTGCACCTCTCCACATCCTGTGTGCCACTATGGCGACCCCTTTTCTCTATGAAAGGAGGCCCGAGGTATACTAAGGACGGATTCAGATCCTTTGGACTACGCACACGCCGTAGCTAGTTCAAGAACTCAAGAACACTCAAATATACACCAAAGCAGGAGTAGGGTATTACGCATCCTCGCGGCCCGAACCTGGGTAAACAATATTTGTGCTGACTCCTAGACCCGCTCTTTCCACAACTTCGCGCCCGCCGACCATAGTAGGGATTCCAGTGATCCCATAGGTGTCATTTTCCACCGACATCTTTGGCGCGCCAGGTATGGGGGCGCAGTTGTGAAAATCCGGTCTAGCAGCTAGTCTAGCAGTTCTTCATCACCATGGCTCCCAAGAAAAATATGACGATGGCGATCAGTTCATCTAGAGCTGGACGACCCGGCCAGTGCGGGCAGGTGGCGTGGCAATCACAGACGGAAGCCGAGGCGCGGCCAGCGAACACCCACATCGAACTGGCAGTCAAAGCCTGCCGAGCAACATCGTTCATGCGCCGCCAAATCCAAGGACGGAGTTGGGCCCCCCGCAGGCGACGCGGGCCCCTCCAAGGGCGGCGCCGTGCCACCTATCGGTGGCACGGCGACCTCCAAGACACCTACATCGGCGCCCACGACGCGCTCTTCCCAAGTTGTGCATGATGAGCAGCGTCACCACGCTGGTGACCTTGGGTGCCGCCGTGGGAAGAGTCATGCGCATCCTTCGTGGGACGAAGGAGGCGAACATGCACGCCGAAGTGTTGGCAAAAATGGCATACAGCCGCAAGGCCGTGATAGAGCTCCTTCTAATGTGGTTAGAAGTCAAAGCGCATCCCAGTCCATGCAGCTTTCGCCGCCGCCCACGCCAGCAGAAGCTTTGGCGCACGCACAGTTGCTCCTCGATTTTCCTCCTGCTGGGGAAAAATCGATGAGTAGAGAGCCAACATCCAGAGCCTTGTCAGCGTCGCCAACAAAGATGAGCCGCGACCAGCAGGGCCCTTAGGCCACCGCTCCGTCAAGCCACCGCATGCCAGTGGTGGAAGGGCCAGAGGTGATGCAGCCATGGTGCACTCTCCTCCCCCATGCCAGTTATCGCGGGTGTCGGTCTGTCGTGATGATGCTTGTGATAACATTTCCATAGCGTCGTCCGACCCACAGACCCACCACGATCAGTGCCAAGTTCTTCGGGAGCGAGCCCTTGAAGACGCTCAAACCTCCCTCGAATGCCGGCGTGAAGCGCGCCACCAGTTAGATAGGTGGGCAGGGCCCACTATGGACCACCCGGCACCGGGAGGCTATGGTGGCCTACCCTATGAGGTGGGTTGCCCAGCCTTTACCCGTGAGCTGCGACAGTTCCAGCGGCCCTACCACCGCACGTTCAAGCCCGATGTTGGCGAGAAGTACAACCGCTAGACTCACCCATCGGAGTTCCTCAGCATCTACACCATCGCGATGCAATCTGCTCGACCCCGCGACGACAAGGTGCTTGCCAATTACTTCCCATTGGCACTTAAGCCCAATGTCATGTCATGGTTGATGCACTTGCTGGTGGATTCCATTTCTTCTTGGTCTAATTTGTGTCATGAGTTCATTGTGGCCTTCACCGGGGGCCATCAAGCTCATGGCCAAGCAAGGGATTTGCATATCATCCCGCAGAAGGAAGGTGAAAACCTACGCAAGTACATACAGAAGTTCAGACGGGTGTAGTACAACATCCCAGATGTTCATCCCGCCGTGGTGATCAGCGCATTCCATCAGAATGTGCACAACTGCAAGATGCATGAAGAGCTGGTGATGAACATGGTCAAAGATGTGGCCGAACTTTATTTTCTGGCCGATAGATGTGCTCGAGCTGAAGAGGGGAGGAAGTACCCCGGCGAGGACGATGGTGCAGAAACTGACTCCACGGAAGAAGACACCGCTACCCCGACGAAGAAGGGCCGGCGCTGCAATAGAAAGCGCAAGGGCAAGGCCGTGCTTGCCGTCGAGGGATCCGACGACACCGGAGCTGGCAAGAAGGCCAAGGCAAGCGACACCGGCAAGGAAATTGTCAGGTGCGCTGCTTGCCGGGCCTTGGCGGCTGCCGACAAGCCAGGAAGCTCCGACAAGCAGTACTGCAAGATCCACCGCACCAAGGGCCACGACCTCCAGAACTGCAGACAAGTTGAGCTGCTCGCTGGGAAGCAAAAAGCTGAGTATGAGAGGCGGGATAAGGATAAGGGTCAGGACGGTGCCGAAGGATCCGGCAAGAAACGCGGCAGCCAAGGAGGCCACTGCGGCAAGGATAACCAGCAAGAGAGGCCCGCCTGGGGCCGCGACAAGAAGCAGGAATACGATGATCATGACGAGGCGACGAGTCCGGCGACCATGAGTTTCAGAAAGCTATGGAGGCCAAGTGTGTCGACGGTGGCGCCTCGCTGCACACTTCTCACTGCCAGCTCAAGAAGTGGGTGCGTGAGATTGTAGCGGCGGAGCCATCATTCGACGCTCAGAAGCCATTGTAGTGGTCCAGCATGCCTATCATTTTTGACACCGAGGACCACCCTGATCGCACAACTGCGGTCTGGTGTCTGCCATTGTTGGTTTCACCAATGATACGCAACCTCAAGGTGACGAAGATGCTAGTTGACGCCGGGGCCGGTATGAACTTGATCTCGCCTGTTGTGATCAAAAGGCTGCACATTCCTGATGGAGACCTCAAGGAGACCAGCACGTTTCAAGGGGTCAACCCGGAAAGGAGTCAGCCGAAGGGTAAGGTCACGCTGCCTATGACGTTTAGAGGCGAATTGAACTATAGGACAGAGATGATTATCTTTGATGTAGCCAAGATCCCCTTACCCAACAAAGGGATCCTCGGCTGCCCGGCACTAGCCAAGTTCATGGCGGCGTCAAACTATGCCTATAACACGCTGAAGATGCCTCGGCCGACGACCATCCTCACCGTCCTCTCCGGCAAGAAGGATGCGCTGATCTGCGCTTACCAACTCTATCGGGAAGCGGTTGCGGCGACCGCCGCCAAGGCACTTGCTCCTGCCGCTGAATCCCCGGGAGGGAAGAAGACCGACAAGACCTCTTGCACCCACTCCGGCAAGCGCACCTCTTCGGAGTGTTGTGCTCCCGTCGAGGACGTGCCAGAAATCTCCACCGGCAAGAGCAAGAAACCCAGAGCTGCACCACCAGACACCAAGAAGGTGTCCGTCAAGGAGGATGGCACGGTAGGGGCTTTCACCATAAGCTCCACCCTCGATAGCAAATAGGAAGGCACACTCGTCACTTTCCTGCGGGCGAATGTCGATGTGTTTGCATGGCAAGCATCCGACATCCCCGGCGTTCCCGGGGAGGTGATTGAGCACCATCTTGCTGTCTGTCCTCATGCGCGACCCGTCAAGTAGAAGGTCAGGAAGCAAGCTTTGGAAAGGCAGGAGTTCATCTTAGAGGAGATCAGGAAGCTTGAAGCGGCAGGCTTGGTGAGAGGAGTACTCCATCCGACATGGTTGGCCAATCTGGTGGTGGCGCACAAGGCAAATGGGAAGTGGAGGTTGTGTATTGATTACACAGATATTAATAAGGCCTGTCCAAAAGACCCTTTCCCGTTGCCACGCATTGACCAGATTGTTGACTCCACGGCTGGATGTGATCTATTATCATTCCTTGACGCCTACTCAGGATACCACCAGATTTTCATGATGAGAGAAGATGAAGAGAAGACAACATTCATCACCCCGTGTGGTACGTATTGCTTTTTATGGATGCCGTTTGGATTGAAGAGTGCTGGCTCAACGTTTGCAAGAGGAGTCCAAATTGGTTTTGAGCCCTAGCTGCATAGAAATACGGAAGCTTATATGGATGACATAGTGGTCAAAACCAAGGACAAGGCAACACTTGTACAAGATTTGGAAGAGACGTTTGCAAATTTGTGCAAGATCAACCTCAAGGTGAACCCTGAGAAGTGTGTCTTTGGTGTTCCGTCGGGCAAGCTTCTCGGGTTCTCTGTGTCACAGCGTGGTATCAAGGAGAATCTAGACAAGATCAAGGCCATTGAGCAGATTGAGGCGCCTAGGCAGATCAAGGATGTGCGTCGACTCACTGGTTGTGTTGCCGCCATGAGCAGATTCATCTCCAAGTCTGCTGAGCGTGCCCTTCCCTTTTTCGAAATCTTGAAAAAGGTGGGCCCAATGGAATGGACCCCAGAGGCCGAAGCAGCGCTGCAAGATTTGAAGAAATACCTCTCCTCCACACCTATACTGGTTCTGCCTAAACTACAAGAGCCGCTGCTGATATATCTAGCAGCAACAAATCAAGTGGTCAGTGCCGCGCTAGTGGCGTAGAGGGAGGTTGACGAAGGGGCAGTGGCAATGGCAGGACTGGCAGATGGCGAGCTAGACCTCCCCCGGCATGGCGTGGTACCGGCAAGGTGAGGCCCCCGGCAGGGTCTGACGCCGGTGGGACAGGGCCTGCGCAACCAAATGAAGTGATGCAGAAGAAGAAGATGATGCAGCACCCGGTTTACTTTGTCAGCTCCCTCTTGCAGGGGCTAGGTCAAGGTACTCCGGCATGCAGAAATTGCTCTTAGGCCTCCTTATGGCCTCGAGGAAGTTGCGTCATTACTTCCAAGTGCACGAGATCACCGTCGCCACCCGCCTCCCGTTGCAACGGATACTGCATAACCCGGACGCAACCGGGAGGATTGTGGAATGGGCCTTGGAGTTGTCGAGTTTTGGTTTGAAGTTTGAAAGTACCTCGACAATCCAGTGAAGAGTCTTGCCAGAGTTCATTGCAGAATGGACCTCGACGCCCGACGAAGAGATCCAGGAGACCACTCTTCCCGACAAGGAAACAAGTCGCAACTGGATTATGTACTTTGAAGGGGCTTTCTCGCTGCAAGGCACTGATGCTGGTGTGCTACTCGTCGGACCCACCAGAGAGCACCTCAAGTATGTAATCCAGATGCACTTTCCCAAGGGGATGTCGACGAACAACACTGCTCAATACGAGGGGTTGCTTGCCGGTCTCAGGATCGCGACAGACCTCGGGATCAAGAAGCTCATCGTCAGGGGTGATTCACAACTTGTCGTCAGGCAAGTTAACAAGGATTATCAAAGCCCGTTGATGGAGGCCTACGTAGATGAGGTGAGGAAGCTGGAGGAGCGTTTTGACGGTATACAGGTGGAACATGTTCCCCGAGTGGAGAACGGCATCGCCGACTACCTCTCGAAGCGCGCTGCCTTCAAACTACTTATGTAACCATGTAATTTTGTGCATCGGTTAACTCAACCATCCATTGAATCATCGACAGAGCAGAACAAGCAGAGGAAATCAGGCACCGGCAAGTACTTTCCCACCAAGCTCCCAGGAGCTGCTGGCAAAGATTTTGCCGTGGACACTGACCATGCCATGGGGCAACCGACTCCAACAGGGCGTCAAGCCCTGGCCGTAGAGACAGCCGCTCCCATCACAGAGGAAATGCATTTAGTCCTCGCCGTCGAGCCCCAGGCTCCGGCATGGGCACAACATGCCGTTCGATTCCTCCAAATATGGGAGCTTCTCGAGGAGCAGGAAGAAGTGGAGAAAGTAGCCAGTCGGTCTGCCATGTATTAGTTTGTTGACAACGTCCTGTACAGAAAAACACCAAACGGTGTGAAATTGAAGTGCATTCATCGGGAGGAAGGACTAGATCTATTGGGAGAGATACATGGAGGCATATGTGGCTCCCACATAGGGTCGAG
Organism: Triticum aestivum; assembly: GCF_018294505.1. NCBI lineage: Eukaryota > Viridiplantae > Streptophyta > Magnoliopsida > Poales > Poaceae > Triticum > Triticum aestivum. The sequence continues at coordinate 291,189,060 of NC_057804.1, read as the reverse complement.
GGCCCTTGCTGGCAAAACCTTTCGACAATGTTTCTTCTGGCCCATTGCCCTCCAGGATGCAACGACACTAGCAACCAAGTGTGAAGCGTGTCAGTTTCATTCAAAGAAGCTTCATCAGCCAGCTCAAGCCCTTCAAACAATCCCTCTCTCCTCGCCATTTTCGGTCTAGGGGCTCGACATACTGGGCCCTTTGCCCCCACTGTCGGGGGCTTTGAGTACTTGTACGTTGCAATTGACAAGTTCACAAAGTGGCCGGAGGTGGAAGCAGTGAGGAAGGTGACAGCGCAGTCAGCCGTCAAATTCTTCAATGGGCTAGTCTGTCGTTTTGTTGTGCCAAACAGGGTCATCACCGATAACAGCACGCAGTTCACAAGCCGCACCTTTATGCAATACACCCAAGACCTCGGCAGCAAGGTCTGCTTCGCTTCCGTAGCGCACCCCCGGAGCAACGGCCAGGCGGAGAGGGCAAATGCTGAACTACTGCGAGGCCTGAGGACAAAGACTTTTGACAGGCTACACAAGAGCGGAAGGCGCTGGATTGATGAGTTGCCGGCGGTTCTTTAGTTGATCAGAACGATGCCAAATCGAGCCACTGCCAGACACCCTTTTCCCTGGTATACGGGGCAGAGGCAGTTCTCCCCATGGAACTCACATATGGGTCACCTCGAGTGCTCGCTTATGACGAGCTTGAGCAAGAGCGATTGCGGCAAGATGATGCAATGCTCCTCGAGGAAGATCGTCTTCGGGCGGCTATGAGAGCAACGCGATACTAGCAAGCCTTGCACCGCTACCATAGCCGCAAGGTTCATGCCCGAAGCTTTGAGGAAGGCGACCTTGTTCTTTGGCGTGTTCAATCGGCCAAGAATTTCAACAAGTCGACGCCAAAGTGGGAAGGCCCTTATCTGGTAGTACGAGTAACCAGGCCCGACGCAGTCCGCAGGGAGACCGAAGATGCCATTCAAGTGAGCAACTCCTGGAACATCGAACATCTTTGCAAGTTTTACCCATAAGGCGCGGTTGCCGGGCCCCCCGGCAGACCACCTTTTGTACAAGCCTTGCCGGCAAGGCATGTAACCCTCTGTACAAAGCCAGGCGCAGACCCTGCAAAAATAAATGAAGCGCTGGTGCCCTAAGTTATAACATGCATGCTAGGTTGAGTCTCTCCCTTGATTAGGGTTGATAGTGCTTAGCAGCGACTAACCCCTAGCATAGAGGTCGAGTGTGTGTCTTTCTGTTCCTTTCTGTCCTCTTTGGTTTGCAGGGTACATGGACATTTCCGGTGAGCTATTTGGGAGAAAGAGAACAAGCCGACACTCCGGTCCCGGCATGCCAAGGTTGCCGGGGGCTGCAGACACAAGGGTCCAACCACGGCAAGCCCAGGGTTGCCGGGGGCTGCAGATTCAGATAAGTCCTTTATCCCATGTTGTGCATTTCCTTATAGAATTGGGATGTATGAAACCTCGTTTTATTCCTAGGCCACCATGCTCCCATTTTCCTTGTACCCACGAACTATTTCCTGGGTTGGAACTTGGTTGTAGCCGCAGTGACAAGGAAGCAAACGAAGGGCCTAACCATACTTCGCCCTGCCTCCGCCAACAGCATGAGTATGGTCGAATGAAGTAGGGGGGCAGCAAGGCCTGTTGCCAGGCGACAATGCTTATCTTAAAAATAACAAGGATTCATTCCTTGTCAGGTGCCTCGCTCATGCACAAAGAACTCGGCAAGCACCCTTTTTTCATTAATACGTCCCATATAGGTACAATTCGTACGGAATGTAAACATGAGCAAGGGGATTACAAGGTTTAAATCTGACAAGTGCCCGTAGGCTTAAAAATTAGAAAGAGATAAGATGCCCGTAATACCTTTCTTGTCCATCTCCCCAGTAAATGGAACAAGATGGCAGGAGGGCAAAAGGAGTGCCTAGGCGAGGTACAAGCAGCAGAAGACGCCAAGAGAACATATCGGCGGCCTCCCAGAAGAGGGCTGATTATGATGGTGCCGGGAGAAGAGTCAAAAGATGAGGCAGTGGGCCGCCAATACGCGATGAAGGCGTCAGTGCCCGCGTACTCCGACTTGATGGCCCGCCACCTGCATTCTCCGTCTTCCCCATCCATCCAACATCAGCCGCCCAAGGCGACGACCCCTAGAAGTTCAAGGAGCTGGCGATGAAGATGATGGTGCTGTCGGTGTCGCCCAGGAATGGTGTGCCTGACGCCTAGTCAGACCCGTCATCCTCCCGCACGCTACCCTCGTCGTCGATGTCGCTGTCCTCCTTGTCACTCTCACCCGAAGAGGAGCTTTCGGCATCTGTCGAGCTCTCCGCACAGCACCCTAGCCTGTGTCCCAAGCGCCCGAAGACCTAGACGGAGAGCAAATCACTCTCCACTAGCTTGAAGCAGAGGACGTGCCCATCCATCAAGAAATGGGCGCGTGCAAAGGTTTTCCAGCCCCGGCGAAGGAGCATCACTTGAGGGGCGGGGAACCCTGTGTTCACACACATGTCGCCATGGCAACACCCCTTCATGTAAAGCCTCACCTGCGGTGGCTAGTCGATCTCCAGCACCCTCGCGAACGCCAGAGGAACGGCGCGGCGGCCCCTGCAGATGCAGGATAAACTCGAGCGCCGAGTCCCCGACATGACCACTCGGAGAAGCATGAGGAGTTGGCGGGGGAGATGTTGACAGAGACGGAGACGGTGTAGGCATCCCCCTTCCATGCCCACCTCTGCCTCGACCGCCTCGCTGATCGCGGCCCCGTCCAGCGGCCCCGCCTCGAGCATGGCCTACACCCTGGGCATCTATCTCTTCCTTTACCGCTGCAGATCTTTGGTGGGAGGAGGACCTAGTCGCCTCCGCAGAAGAACGGCCGCGGCCACGGCCTTGGCCATGACCGTGGGTGGGGATGGAGACAAGGGGAAAACGCAGGGAGATGCTTTTCCTCCTACCCCTGAGTCCCCTTTTTATAGTTGGGAAGGGGAGGCCAAAGGACTAGCTCTACGCCCCTGAAGAGCCCGCTCGAATCTGGCTCATTAAAGTGGCAGCAGGCGAGGCCATCGACTGCCTCCCAGCCCAATCGAGGGCGCGTGAGTATCGGCCCGCGCACGCCTTCCCATATTCCATGTGTGTGACACCTACCCCATGCCGTGCATGCAGCGTACGTGGTGTAAGGAGCGGGCATAGAGGGAAACGTGGAACGACGGTTCCAAGACGGAGAGAGTAAATGAGCGGCGGCCCTGCCATTTCGAGGGAACACGCAAGCCGCCTCATTACTGTTCACCATGGATGATGCAAGCATGCTACGGTCATTCCGCACACAACCCTCCACATCACGCATTCAACATGGGTTGTGGGGAAGTGCAGCGGACGAAGAAGTTACCATGGTAGTAATCCACCCCGTCTGCCCGCGCACCGTTCTGGGCCTAACCCAACAACGCATCGCACTTATGTGTGGCCCAGGCCTGGGGTCTCCTGTCGGTGTACAAAAGTAGGGACTCTCTTTGTACCCCTTTACTTGTGCGCGGGCAGTTAGAGCCGCGCCCACAGCGACACTCTGCGGGGTAGAGGAGAGATGTCAAAGGCGCAAGACAATCAAAGCAACACCAAGACCAGGGACACATAAAGCAAGAGGGCGAGGTAGACTCCCCTGGCAAGACCCTTGCCGGGGCATCCCACGCAGCCCCGGCGCCGGGGCAACTTAACCAACGCCAGCAAGGCCACCAACCTTGAGACTGAGAGTTCCGACACCATCGATAACATTGGAACCAAGGCTCGGGAGGGGACCTGCATAGTGGCATGCAAATCATTGTGAAAATCATATGCACACAAGATCATATGAGGACCAGAAGACGACGATCCTCGGCAAGATCCTTGCCGAGGAAATCCAGGAGACCTCCGGCAAGATCCTTGCCGGGGACAACCACGATGTCACGGCAAGACCCTTGCCGGGACCCCGGCAAGACCCTTGCCGAGGACGTCAGCGGGGCCGCGGCCAAACCCACATCTACCAAGACTCCATCGCCGTTCCCATGCAGCTGCCAGCTCAGCCAGCTAGGCGAACACCTGCATGGCGACGTGTGGCCTCTAAACCGACTCAACAAGCACCTGCGTGGTGGCATGCAGATTTTCAAGAAGACTCTGCCACCGCACCAGCCCAGCGGCTAGCCAACGTGGCACTGCAACGCCTCGTCAGCCTAGACGCGCGTCAGAGCTAGGTGAGGCACCGACAGCTAGGCGGGCCTCATTGCCATCCCTGATAAAGCAAGAGGACACCGAAGTAGTGCATTTAATGCATTTTTTCCGGTGATGCAAAGCAATAAGCTCTGCCACTTTACACCTTTCGACCTCATGTGTTCCACTGTGGTGACCCCTTTGTTCTATAAAAGGAGGCCCGGGGCATACTGAGGAGGGATTCGGATGCTTTGGACTACGCACACGTTGTAGCTAGTTCAAGTACTCAAGAACTGTAACACCCCGGATTCGATGCGCTAGGTGTCTTCCGTTTACTCGTCGTTGTTGCCATGTCATTTGCTTGCGTGTTGCATTTTGCCATGTCATCATCGGCATGTTTTTCAAAACTTGCCTCCGTTCGGATTCCCCGGTTCTCTCCGTTTGTCTGTTCTGAGCCCAACCATACTCGCACGCGCCCATCACCCCTCTCAGACCTTGTTTCGTGAGCGGGAGAAAAACGTTCTCGGAATGGACCGAGGTTTGCCGAGTGGCCTTGGTATATCACCAGTAGACCGCCCGTTAAATTTTGTTCCATTTGGAGGTCGTTTGATGCCCCAACGGTTAATCGCGTAGCCCGAAACCCCTCTCTCTTTAAATCCCAGCCCCTCTTCACCACAACAAGTGAGCCCATCCAAACCCCCTCCATGCTCTCGGTCGTTCGAGCATGATCGTGTGGGCAAAAACTGCTCCCCATTTGGACTCCCCTAGCTCCCTCTACCTATAAATATGTGCCTCCCCCAAAATTTTCGCGGATGAAACCCTAGCCTCTTCCCCTCTACGCCGCCGGACATGTCTATCTGCGCCGGATGCATCTCCGCCGCCACCCGCAGCCAATGGCGCGCCGCCACATGGCGTCCTGCGCCGTCCCCGCCGTCGCGGCCCGGAGAGCCCGGATCGGGCCCTCCCGGCCCATCTCCCCGCGTTGCCGCCCGTATCCGACCCCGCTGCCGACTGTGCTCCTCTGCCGGCCGCTCGCCGTCGACCGCGCGCCTTCCGCCGGACCCCGCCGTCGGTCCCTTCCCTCCCCGCCGCCAGCGAGCGCCGCCCGAGAGCCCCGCCGAGCGCCCTGCGCGCCCCCGCACTGGCATGGCCCCGCCACCTCACCATCGCCGCCATGCCCGTCCCTCGTTGTTGGCCCCGCCTCTGGCCAGATCCGGCGAGGAGTCGCCGGATCCGCCCCGTCTCGCTCCCGCCGGCGACCTCCAGCTTGACCAAGCCGCCCCGCCGCCGCAAGCCCCAGCGCCGCCACCCTCTGCTCGTGCTCGAGGACGAGGAGGACGACGCGCCTCGTCGCCTCAGCCTCGTGGGCCCGGCCTCACCCAAGGCCCAGCAGCGCAGCTCCAGATCTGGCCCGTTTGGCCCAAAGTGAGCCCCTGTTTTTTTCTGGAAAAATCGCCCAAGTCCCTGAAATTGTCATTATGTGTGCATGTTAGTGATGCCATAACTTTCTGCTCGTAGCTCCATTTTGCATGTATGATATATCAAAATTTTCGCTGTGAGATGCTCATCATTTTTTTCCACTGTGCCATGTCGGGATGAGTTCATCCTGATGCCCTAATCATCGTTGCAAGAGTGCTTTATGATGCTAACTGCTGTCTATTAACAGAACTTGGTGATTTGTCTTTTTCATTGCACTTTGTGTGTGCATCCTATGAGCTTGATGTCTACATGAGTTTTGAGCTACCTCATGCCATCTTCACAGTGGTGCAATCAATGTATTTTTGTGAGTCTTGTAGTGAGTGCATCAAGCTCGTGAAGTAGGGTACTTGCTGTCACTGTTTTGCTAGGCTGAAATTGTTATATCATGATGCTATGTGAACCTGCTGCTACAAGTCATTCTATGCATAATCTGGAGATGTTCACTAAGGATGTTTTGTTATACATGTCATGATCTATCCATCCATGCCCTTGGTTGCATTTATAGCCTTCTGTGTCTTGTTGTAATCTTGCTCTCAAGTTGCTAAATAATGTTGCCGTATACATTAAGTTCAGTTTTGCCATGAACTTTGTTAGTGATCTATGCACCCTATGAACTCTCTTTTGCCATGCTTTTCATCATAAATGTGTCTTCTTACTGTTGGTCACCCTATCATGCCATGTATTTCTCTGTGGTGAGTTGTACAAGCTCACCAACGTGCCTACTTATCGTTGTTCCTGCCATGTTCTGTTATTTTGAATCTGTCATATCATTTGCCATGTTTGCATGGATGCTACCATATTTTTTGTTGATCTTTGGAATAAGTTCAGTAAGGGAGTTTTGTTCTTTGTCTTTCGTACTAGCATGCCATTCCTTTGTTTCCCATGTTAAGTTCTTGTAGCATGTTGTTTTATAGCTCTAAACATGGCAACCTGATGTTATTTCTGCTAAGTCTGTAAACTGTTATTAATTGCAATCTTGCCATGTCCTTTTGAGCATGTTCTAGTGATTTCTGGAGATAGCTCAGTGTTCATGTTTTGTCATGATTTACCTGTACTTCATGTCCATGTCTTTTGTTTTCATGTTGAGGTGTTGTAGCATATTGTTTTGATGCTTGCTAGATGCCTAGTTGCTGTCTTGGACAGTTTGTCCTTTAAACTTGTATTGGGTGTATGTGTTGCAGCGTTGCTCCGTTTAGAGTAGGCGTTATATGGAACTTGCTTAGATTTGCATTTAGTTTCATCTTGTCATGTTGCATCCTTGTTTTGAGTTGTTTGCTTGATGTTTGTATGCCTTTTGCATCAATGCCATGTTTAACTTGTTTTGCTCATATCTTCTAGGCCGTAGCTCCGAATTAAATGAACTTTATATGTAACTTGACTAGAATCTCATGTAGATCATCTTGGTGCATCTTAAGTTTCTGTTTAACAACTTGGACATAAGGTTTATTCAGTTCTGGACCAATTTCTAAATTTCCATATGAGGACTTACCGTAATTGTTATATGTTGTGTCCGGCCTCATTTAACCTTGCTTTGATGTCTTGTTCTTGTATGCATCATCCCTTGCCATGAGTAGCTTGATGTAGCATTTGTCATGCATCATACTTGGTTGAGCATCATGTCATGTATATGTGTGGTGTGTTTACCATGTTGTGTGCTTCTTCCTGATAGTTCCTGTTTCGTTGCGATTGTGAGGATTCGTTCATCTATGCTTGGTTCGGCTTCATCCGTCGTCTTTTTCATGGACTCGTTCTTCTTCCTAGCGGGATTTCAGGCAAGATGACCGCTACCCTGGATCTCAGTACTATCATTGCTATGCTAGTTGCTTCGTTCTATCGCTATGCTACGCTGCCTATCACTTCTTCTTCAAGCCTCCCAATTTGCCATGTCAGCCTCTAACCTTTTCACCCTTCCTAGCAAACCGTTGTTTGGCTATGTTACCGCTTTTCTCAGCTCCTCTTATAGAGTTGTTAGTTGCAGGTGAAGTTGAAGATTGCTCCATGGTGGACAGGATTATGTTGGGATATCACAATATCTCTTATTTAATTAACGCATCTATATACTTGGTAAAGGTGGAAGACTCGGCCTTATGCCTGGTGTTTTGTTCCACTCGTGCCACCCTAGTTTCCTTCATACCTGTGTTATGTTCCTTGATGTTGCGTTCCTTACGCGGTTGGGTGATTTATGGGACCCCCTTGATAGTTTGCTTTGAATAAAACTCCTCCAGCAAGGCCCAACCTTGGTTTTACCATTTGCCTCACCACCACCTATACCCTTCCGTTGAGTCGCCCAACCCGAGGGTCATCTTTATTTTAGCCCCCCGGGCCAGTGCTTCTCTAAGTGCTGGTCCGAACTGAGTAGACTGCGGGGCCACCTCGAGGAAACTTGAGGGCTGGTTTTACTCGTAGCATGTCTCATCCGGTGTTGCCTTGAGAACGAGATATGTGCAGCTCCTATCGGGATTGTCGGCACATCGGGTGGCTTTGCTGGTCTTGTTTTACCATTGTCGAAATGTCTTGTAGACCGGGATTCCGAGACTGATCGGGTCTTCTTGGGAGAAGGAATATCCTTCGTTGACCGTGAGAGCTTGTGATGGGCTAAGTTGGGACACCCCTGCAGGGTATAAACTTTCGAGAGCCATGCCCGCGGTTATGTGGTAGATGGGAATTTGTTAACGTCCGGTTGTAGATAACTTGACACCAGATTCGAATTAAAACGCGTCAACCGTGTGTGTAGCTGTGATGGTCTCTTTTCGGCGGAGTCCAGGAAGTGAACACAGGTTTGGGTTATGTTTGATGTAAGTAGGAGTTCAGGATCACTTCTTGATCATTGCTAGCTTCACGACCGTTCCGTTGCTTCTCTTCTCGCTCTTATTTGCGTATGTTAGCCACCATATCATGCTTAGTCGCTGCTACAACCTCACCACTTTACCCCTTCCTTTCCCATTAAGCTTTGCTAGTCTTGATACCCATGGTAATGGGATTGCTGAGTCCTCGTGGCTCACAGATTAATACAACAACAGTTGCAGGTACAGGTTATGTGATGATCATGACGCGAGAGCGATGTTTGCTTGTTTTGGAGTTCTTCTTCTGCTTCTTCTTCGATCAGGGGATAGGTTCCAGGTCGGCAGCCTGGGCTAGCAGGGTGGATGTCGTTTGAGTTTCTGTTTGTGTTTCATCCATAGTCGGATGGTGCTATTATGTAAGATGATGTTGTATTCGTGTGGCATTGTATGCATTTTGTATGTATCCCCATCTATTATGTAATGTTGATGTAATGATATCAACCTTGCAAAAGCGTATCAATATGCGGTTCTATCCTTGTTGGGACCTTCGAGTCTCTTTAGGATAGTATCGCATATTGGGCATGGCAAGAACACTCAAATATACAGCAAAGCAAGACTAGGGTATTACGCATCCTCGCGGCCCAAACCTGGGTAAACGATCTTTGTGCTGACTCCCAGACCCGCTGTTTCCACAACCTCGCGCCCGCCGACTGTAGTAGGGATTCCAGTGATCCCATAGGTGTCGATTTCCATCGACATTGGGTCCCTTCTGGGCAAAAAAAAGTCTCCAAAAAGTTTTGCTGCATTTGGACTTCGTTTGATATGGATATTCTGCAAAGTAAAAAGAAAGAAATAAAAACAGCAACCGACATTGGGCACTATGTCAATAGGTTAGTCCCAAAAATGATATAAAGTTTCTAGTAAATGAATGTAAAACATCCAAGATTGATAATATAACATCATGGAACAATAAAAAAATTATAGATACGTTGGAGACGTATCACAGATTCAACAGATTAATTCGATCCGCATGGAAAAGCCTTTTATCCAAACCAAGCATGATTAAGAACTAGGAAATATAGTAATTGTATATGTTTGTCATGTATTAAGTACAACAAATTCAATTTATTCCTCACATGAAAAACAATACAAAATTGTACCCACAACAATTGGACATAGCATTGAAGAATTGAACCAAGCAGTTAACTAAGCACCGCAACAAATGAACCAAACATTAACCGAGCACCACATTGCACAATATAACATACTCCTAATAGAAGATCAGACAGTTAACCAAACCAACCATGCTTAACAACTTGGAAATATAGCAATTGTATTTGTTTCTCAAGTATTTAGTACAACCAAATTTGATTTATTTCTCACATGGTAGACAATAAAAAATTCACCCACAACAACTGAACATGTCATTGGAGAATTGAACCAAACCGTTAACTAAACACCACAACAAATGAACCAAACATCAACTGAGCACCAAATTGCACAATATATAACATACTAGAAGATCAGACAGTTAACTAAACAAAGCATGGTTGGCAACTTGGAAATATAGAAATTGTATTTGTTTCTCATGTATTTTGTACAGCCAAATTCGATTTATTTCTCACATGGAAGACAATACAAAATTGCACCCATAAGAATTGAACATCCCATTGCGGAATTGAACCAAACAGTTAACTGAACACAACAACAAATTAACCGAACCGTTAATAAGTGAGCACCACATTGCACGACATATAGAACATATACACTAGAGCATTAGATTGCATAGTAAAAGTACATAGGACAATTCACTAGAATTTGTTAAGGAAAGGAAGGAGCCGCACATGCAATAGGTAAACCAAACATGCTCAACCTACGCAGCTAGCTAACTGAACAAAGTCCTTATGGTGAGCTAATAAGACAAGCTACTCATTGTCGGAGATATCAATGATGATTGGCTCCTTGGACTTGGAAAAGGGCGAGGCCTCCACATCATGGGTGCCGCCCTCGTAGTGGTGAGTTGCCTGAGCCGCTCAGGGCACTAACCTACTGGCTCTCGAGTCAAGGAAAGCATGGGCATGCTGAGAAAACACCTTGTAGTCTTTGTCAAAAGGTATCGACAGTGGCCTCGAGAAAAGGCCACGAACTGTCGTTTGAAGCAGCCAACCGCATCACGGTGTCGGCTTGAGATGTATCAATGGTGGCCTCACCGGTGAGGTGCTCCTCCGAGATCCGGCGGTAGACATGAATGGTAGCCATCGCAACCTCATCCGCACGTGCGGCCGCGATTTTCTTCTTCACTGCCAAATGCTCCTTGAGCTCCTCGCTATACTGCGTGCACCATGGCTTAAGGTTGCGCTTATTTGGAGTAGGGGTCGGTGATTTGGGTGGAAGGTGTCGCGCCGATGGTCGGGGCATGTGGGATGTAGAAGGTGATGGAAATATGCCCAAGAGGCAATAATAAAATGGTTATTATTATATTTCCTTAATCAGGATAAAGTTTTATTATTCATGCTAGAATTGTATTGACCGGAAACTTAAATAGATGTGTGGATACATAAACAAATAATGTGTCCCTAGTGAGCCTCTACTAGACTAGCTCGTTGATCAAAGATGGTTAAGGTTTCCTAACCATAGACATGTGTTGTCACTTGATAACGGGATCACATCATTAGGAGCATGATGTGATGGACAAGACCCTTCAGTTAGCATAGCATATGATCATTCATTTTATTGCTACTGCTTTATTAATGTCAAATACATATTCCTTTGACCATGATATCATGTAACTCCTGGATGCTGGTGGAATACATTGTGTGCTATCAAACATCACAACAAAACTGGATGATCATAAATATGCTCTACATGTATCTCCAAAGGTGTCTGTTGAGTTGGCATGGATCGAGATTGGGATTTGTTACTCCGTGTATCGGAGAGGTATCTTTGGGCCCTCTCAGTAATACAACATCACAAGTAACTTGCAAGCAAAGTGAGTAAGGAGTTAGTTAAAATATGATGTATTATGGAACGAGTAAAGAGACTTGCCGGTAACGAGATTGAACTAGGTATGAAGATACCGACAATCAAATCTCGGGCAAGGAGCATACCAACAGACAAAGGGAATTACGTATGTTGTCATAAAGGTTTGACCGATAAAGATCTTCATTGAATATGTAGGAACCAATATGAACATACAGATCTCGTTATTGGTTATTGACCAGAGAGGCTTCTCGGTCATGTCTACATCATTCTCGAACCCGTAAGGTCCGCACTTAACATTTGTTGATGATATAGTATTATATGAGTTATGTGAGTTAATACATGAATGTTGTTCAGAGTCCCGGATAGGATCATGGACATGACGAGGAGCTCCGAAATGGTCCGGAGGTAAGGATTGATATATAGAGCGATGCAATTTGGTCACAGGAAAGGTTTTGGAATGTATCCGATAGTCATCGGATCACCGGAAGGGGTTACGAGAGACCTACGGGGAGTACATGGGCCTAATGGGCCAAGGGGAGGCACACACCAGCCCACAAGGGGCTGGTGCACCCTCACCCTTGGAACCGGCCGTAGGTAAGGAAAGGGGAAAGGGCTAGCCCCTCCTGCCTTCCCCTCCACATGGGAGAAAGGAAAGGGGGGCACCCCCTCCTGCCTTTCCCCACGCGCCTAAGAATGCAAGGGGGTGCGGCTAGGGCAGGGGCCAAGGGTGGCTGCCAGCCCCCTTGGGGGAACCCTAGGCTGCTGCCCCTCCTCCCCCACCTATATATATATCTGTGTGTGTGTGTGTGCAGGGAGAGGGGCAAGACACACCACGATCCCCAAGCCGTGTGAGGTGCCCCTCTCCCTCTAGTTCATCCTCAGTCATATTTTCGTAGTGCTCAGCGAAGCCCTGCGGAGATAGTTGCATCACCACCATCACCAGCTGTCGTGTTGCCGGAACTCATCTACTACTTCTCCCGTCTTGGTGGATCAAGAAGGCGAGGACGTCATTGAGCTAAAGGTGTGCTAAACGCAGAGGTGTTGTACGTTCGGTACTTGATCGGGTGCATCGTGAAGGTGTACGACTATATCAACCGAGTTGATAACCGCTTTCGCTTAACGGTCTACAAGGGTACGTAGACACACTCTCCCCTCTCGTAGCTATGCATGTCCATGGATATATCTTGCATGTGCATAGATTGTTTTTGTTTCCCATGCACCATTCCCCAACAATGGCATCTGAGTGTCATACCCAGCATTTCGTAACATGACATTTGCATTAATAAAGCATGAAAATTTGGATCAACAAAAACTTTTCCATTATTTGGCTTTTTACTTGAGTTGGATTTTTGTGTGTGATTTCTAGTGCTCATGAAAGACATATTATAGGTCCACCACCTATACTTCATATCCTTGACCCCAAGACCTTTCCCCCTGATCATGCCATGTGTATAGGACATAATAGAATTTTCTTACCAAAATATTTTGGCCAAAAAGAATTTTCTAAACTAGGTTTTCCAAAAACCCCAAATTGAGGATTGCACTACAAGTACTTAATTTGGGGTATGCAAAATCATTCAAAAAGTATATTTGACTCCTATTAGGTATAAGACTCCCATAAACCACAAAAATATAATTCTAAAACTTATTTTTCTATTTTATTTAAAGGCTTTTTCTTAAGGCCGGAAATGGTCTTTAATAGGTTAACATTATTTTGTTGTTTCAAAAATATTTGAGGAAATTTAGGGAAACTTAGTGGACACATATTTCCTATATATATATATATATATATATATATATATATAAGTTTCAACACATGGTCATGTTCAAAATATAGGACAAAACCCTCCAAAACCATTTCTGTTCATTTCAAGTATTTGAAATATTTCTATAAGAAATATTTTCAAATAAATCCAAGAAAATTCTAGCAAGTGACATATACAATATATGATGATCTTGCAAAGTTTCACCTTAAAAAAATAGTTTTGGTTCACAGAAGTGCCCCAAAACCCTCTTTGTCCAGATCCATGCATGTTTGAACAACTTTGCATTGCCAACTTTCTCCATTTGATCCCAAACTTTGTGGACATGCTCAAATACCCAAATGATGTCACTACAACAAGTGGTGCACCAAGGAGAAGAGTTTAGCTTAGATAGATCTAAGCAAGTCCATTTCTGTTGATTTCTAGGGTTTACAAAAGTTACATTGTGAACCTTGTCCAAATGAGCTCAAATTTCTAGCACATTACCAAATGGTCATGCTCAACAACCCCATCAAGTGGTACAAGAAGGAGATGAGTGCAAGTGACTTAAACATGCATCAAACACCTTCTGCCACATTCCCAAAATCACCATTTTGACCTCTTCCACTTTTCTCCTTGAATTCAATTTTTTACCACATCTCCTCCTAGTTCCCTTCTACCTCCAGTAACGATGACAAATTTATAGCTCCATTATTGGGGGGGGGGGGTAAAACCCACCTCTTCTCTCCCTGTTCACCCATGGCAACACCTCCTCTCTCTTCCATGTCAATATTCAGCACCGCACCTAGTTTCTATCCACTCCAGGGCATGCCCTGGACCTTTAAAATATGGCCAAGCCAGCCATTTGCACACTCCAGAGCGTGCTACAGTGTGCCAAGGCACTGTAGCCGCCCTCTGCCCGACGCCTCCAACAACCTCGGCCCTACCCTCACGCCCGACAATGTGCCTCGACGTCTGCGACACACCATGCCCTGGTCCCCCTCTTCCTTCTCCCTCATGCTGCCTCCTTTTGCACGTGCGGTGGCCTCCCGAGAACACCAATGGCCGAGCTCACACGCGCGGTGCTCTGGCCCTCCTCTGCTCCTTCTCTACCTTCCCCTTGTCATAGACCTTCTCCACAAGCGCCAATCGGTGTTCTAGACATGGGGGTACCCAAACTTGCCTGCCTGCGGCCCACTGCATGGCTCCATCGATGGCCTAGTACAGCCCAGCGTCAGCATCAACAAACTCAAGACCCTCACGAGGGGCCAAGCCTCACGAGGCGGACGACGCCCAAATCTCTAAGGGGATCGGCCTCCTCAGGTTGGCTCCCAAGGAGCGGAGACTTCTATGCAAGGTGCACCTCACGAGTCTCAGCTGACGTGAGCCATGATGACCAAGGCCAGGCGGGTCCCAGTAGGCATAGAGTACCAGTTTCCTTGTTGGTGCCAAGGAGGCAAGCAGCTGGCGCGGAGTCTCAAGGAATCATCCAAAGGTTTCCATTTTGGTGCAACGAGATCAAGACCGCTAGGACGGCAGGACAAAGGTCATCACCGAGCCCACCGCAACGTCACGACCAGAGGCTTTTGCATGCGAAGACCACTTTAGTCGGGATAGGGTGTACTTCTTGCCCCCTTTAAATCTGGCCATTGTGGGATCCCTTCCCGCCAACATTTGGGAAAAGGATCAAGGCCACTATAAATAGGACTTAGCGACCACCATAGAGGTGGAGATCCATTCTCATCCGACCACCTCACCAGCTCTCTTGAGCTCAACAACACCTCACCTCCTGAGGCTTGTTCATCCACTGTACTAGTTCATCCTCAGCCCCTCGAGGCAATCCACCAAAAGCTGGAGTAGGGTATTACACCGCAAGGTGGCCCGAACCAGGATAAACTGTTGTGTCTCTTTATCCCTTAGAGCTCGACGCGCTAGGCTTTGAGGAATCGTGAGTAGGCAGGCTGGGTAGGTTGAGATCTCCGCTCACACTCCGGATTTCAAACCTATCAAAAGTTTTGCGGAACCTGAAATCCGACATTTGGCATGCCAGGCAAGGGTGCTTCGAAGATCCACTACTCCGTTCTCCATGTCCCGCCGCAGATTTTGATGGCAGGCGTTCCTTCATCGACTCGACCGTCGCGCGCCTTCGAGGGAGCCAAGGGCCTTAGCGCTTTTACCCGCGCCCTGCGACGAGTGGAGTGGCCACCCAAGTTCACACCAGAGATGACACCACGGTATGACGGCGCGGCGGACCCGACCGACTTCCTCCATGTGTACGAGGAAGCAGTTTGGGATGCCGGCAGAGATGACAAGGTGAAGGCCAACTGGCTCCCCATGGCCCTCGTAGGCGCACCACGCGCCTGATTTCTCAGTCTTCTAGAGTCCTCTATGGCCTCCTGGGAGGAGTTGTGCAGCCTCTTTGTCGCACGCTTCGCGGCACCGGCGCCCCTGTCATAGGAGCTCTCCTAGGTGGCTCGCAGGCACCACCCTCCGACCGCCACATCAAGCAGTTCTACCGACAAGTAAGTGCCGCCGAGGTGGGCTCAGGGGCTCCCCGAGCTGGGTGGCGCCTAAGGCCGACCTCACCTTCGGCCCCAAGGATCATCCAACCACCACGGCAGGAGCAAGCGCCCTCCCGATGCTCTGCACCCCCACCATCTACAACATGGCGGTCACCAAGACCCTCATCGACGGTGGAGCTAGCCTAAACATGCTCTCCATGGAGACATTCGGCCTGCTGCACATGCCCCCCGACCGGCTCAACCCCACCAAGCCTTTCTCTGGGGTCGGCAATAGCTCCACCAGCCCCCTGGGGTAGATCCGCCTCCCCTTCACCTTCAGGACTCGCGATAACTACCGCACCGAGCTCATAGACTTCGACATCGTATGGATCGACCTGCCATACAACGCCATCCTTGGGTTGCCGGCCCTGGCCAAGGTCATGGCGGCAACACATCCAGCGTACAACCTCATGAAGATGCCAGGTAGTAGTGGTGTCCTCACGGTGGCAGGGGACATCAACGGCGCGCTGCAGGCCCTCAAGCTTGCCTTCATGTCCACGGCGTCCGTGCTGCCGAGCGAGAAAGGGGGCTCTGAGGCTTCAGGGGAAGCACCAACCAAGAAGAAGCAGTTGTTTTCCCATGACCAAGCCAAGATGAAGCAGGTGCCAGTTGATGAGGATGGGGTGTCGGGCGCCACCTTCACCATAGGAGCTGGCCTCCCCTAGGACAAAGAGAAAGTTTTGGTTGGCTTCTCGCGTGCCAACAAGGATGTGTTTGCATGGGAGCCCAAGGACCTGGTCGGGGTTCCAACGAGGATAATCGAGCATCAACTGAAGGTATGCCCAATCATGCACCCCATGAAGTAGAAGGCCCGTCAACAGTCTACCGAGAAGCAGGCGTTCATTGTCCAAGAAACCTACAAGCTGCAGGACGCTGGAGTCATCCGGGAGGTACGATACCCGAAGTGGCTAGCAAACCCAGTCGTCGTCCCCAAGAAAGGAGGGAAGGAGCGCAAGTGTGTCGACTTCACAAAACTCAACAACCCTTGCCCTCAGGATCCCTTCCCGCTTACGCGCATCGACCAGATCATCGACTCCAACGCCGAGTGCGATCTCCTGTGCTTTTTGGACGCTTTCTCGAGCTACCATCAGATAAGATGGCCGTGCAAGATGTGGAGAAGACAGTGTTCCTGACCCCCTATGGGGTGTACTGCTACACCTGCATGCCTTTCGGGCTGCGCAATGCTGGGGCTACCTTCCATTGGCTGATGCACATCGCCCGGGGCAGGCAGCTCGGGAGAAATGCTGAGGCATATGTTGATGACATAGTGGTGATGTCTCGGGAGGCGAGGACCCTGATTGAGGATCTGGAGGAGACGTTTGCTAGCTTGCGCAAGCTGGACCTGTGGCTCAATCCCGAGAAGTGCGTGTTCGGTGTTCCCTCTGGCAAGCTGCTTGGGTTTCTTAGAGGAATCGAGGCCAATTCACAGGTCAAGGCAATAGAAGAAATGAGCCCTCCGCAGACGCTCAAGGAGATGTAGAAGCTGGCGGGCTGCGTGACCTCACTAGGGCGCTTCATCTCCAAGCTGGGAGAACGCGCCCTTCCATTCATCAAGATGATGAAAAGGAAGGGGTCGTTCAAGTGGACCCCCAAAGCTGATGCGGCATTTCAAGACCTCAAGAGATACCTGACCAGCCCACCGGTGATGGTGGCGCCACGCCCTCTCGAGCTCGTGGTGCTCAATTTGGCCGCCACCCCTCACTCCGCCAACCCCACTCTGGTGGCGCGAAGAGAGGAGCGCACAATCAAGGACCCCTAGCAAGGTGCTCGACCACCAAGCAAAGCGCGACAATCTCAGGATGGTGCTCTAGAGGCCTCGGCTGACTCTACGACCAACATTCCTCCGGAGGTTAAAACTGACCCGTCGGCCGGGGGACCCCTGAGCCTGATGCCCATGAGGACACACTTGGCGCGGCAGGAGATGAGACCCCCTGGGCGCGCCCCCTGTCTCGTGGCCCCCCTAAGGCTCCGCCGACCTCAACTCCAACTCCATATATTCCGTCTCGCGGAGAAAAAATCAGAGAGAAAGTTTCATCACGTTTTACAACTCGGAGCCGCCGCCAAGCCCTAATCTCTCTCGGGAGGGCTGATCTGGAGTCCGTTTGGGGCTCTCGGGAGGGGGATTCGTCGCCATCATGTAATCAAGTTAGTTTTGCTAGGGTTTGATCACCAATTTCATGATTCTCACCGCCGTGCGTGAGTAATTCCATCGTAGGCTTGCTGGATGGTGATGGGTTGGATGAGATTTACCATGTAATCAAGTTAGTTTTGCTAGGGTTTGATCCCTAGTATCCACTTTGTTCTAAGATTGATGTTGCTATGACTTTGCTATGCTTAATGCTTGTCACTAGGGCCCGAGTGCCCTGATTTCAGATCTAAACCTATTATGTTTTCATGAATATATGTGTGTTCTTGATCCTATCTTCCAAGTCTATAGTCACCAATTATTTGTTATGATCCGACAACCCCGAAGTGACAATAATCAGGATATTTCTCGGTGATGACCGTAGTTGAGGAGTTCATGTGTTCTCTATGTGCTAATGCTTTGTTCCGGTTCTCTATTAAAAGGAGGCCTTAATATCACTTAGTTTCCGTTAGGACCCTACTGCCACGGGAGGGTAGGACAAAAGATGTCATGCAAGTTCTTTTCCATAAGCACGTATGACTATATTCAGAATACATGCCTACATTACATTGATGAACTGGAGCTAGTTCTGTGTCACCCTAGGTTATAGCTATTACATGAGGAATCGCATCCGACATAATTATCCATCACTAATCCAATGTCTACGAGCTTTTCACATATTGTTCTTCGCTTATTTACTTTTCTGTTGCTACTGTTACAATCACTACAAAACCAAAAAACATTACTTTTGCTACCGTTACCTTTATTATCATACTATTTTGCTACTAAATACTTTGTTGCAGATACTAAGTTATCGAATTTTGGTTGAATTTACAACTCAACTGCTAGTACTCAATAATATTCTTTGGCTCCCCTTGTGTCGAATCAATAAATTTGGGTTGAATATTTTACCCTCGAAAGCTGTTGCGATCCCCTACACTTGTGGGTTATCAAGACTAATTTCTGGCGCCGTTGTCGGGGAGCATAGCTATATTCTTTGAGTCACTTGGGATTTATATCTATTGATCACTATGAGGAACTTCAAAGATGGAACAACCAAGATTTTGCCCTCAACTACGAGCGGAGGTAAGGAACTGCCATCTAGCTCTGCACTATATTCTCCTTCGGTTATCAGTAAACTTGCGACACCTAAACCTGCTACTGCTATGAACTCTGATATGTCGCATGTTATTGATGATGCCACTTCTGCTATGCATGATACTTACGATGAAACTACTTCTGTGCGTGATACTACTTTGTCGTTAGGTGAATTTCTTGATGAACAACTTGCTAGGGTTAGAGAGAATGAAATTATTGAAGATGCTATTATTGATGATAGTGATAATAAAAATTCTCCAAATGATTATGAATTACCTGTTGTTCCTGAGGGTTATGTTATGAATGAAGAAGCTGTTAGAGCTATCTTTGCTTGCAATGATAGATATGATCTTAAGAAGTTATTAGCTAAATGGAAGCAGCAGTCTCTTAATGCTAGAATGAAACCTGACCATGCTTTTGCTACTACACCTATATGCGTTACTGATAAGGATTGCGAGTTCTCTGTTGATCCTGAGATTATTACTTTAGTTGAATCTGATCCTTTTTATGGCCTTGAATCTGAAACTGTTGTGGCACATCTTACCAAGTTGAATGATATAGCCACCCTGTTTACTCATGATGATAAATCTCGCTATTATTATATCCTTAAGATATTTCCGTTCTCATTAAAGGGTGATGCTAA
The DNA here is from genome assembly GCF_018294505.1 of Triticum aestivum. Lineage (NCBI taxonomy): Eukaryota > Viridiplantae > Streptophyta > Magnoliopsida > Poales > Poaceae > Triticum > Triticum aestivum. The sequence goes on along the minus strand of NC_057804.1, from coordinate 291,169,481 downwards.
GACTTGGTATAATTCTCTTGCTCCTGGTTGTGCGCGTAGTCCCCAGTATATGATTTATTACTTCTCTGCTAAATATTTCCCTACTCATAAGAAACAAGCCGCCTTGCGGGAAATATATAATTTTGTGCAAATCGAAGAAGAGAGTCTCCCACAAGCTTGGGGGAGGCTTCTCCAATTACTTAATGCTTTGCCTGATCATCCTCTTAAGAACAATGAAATACTTGACATCTTTTATAATGGACTAACCGATGCTTCCAAGGACTACTTGGATAGTTGTGTTGGTTGTGTTTTCAGGGAACGAATAGTCGACGAAGCTGAATTACTATTGAATAATATGTTGACTAATGAAAATAATTGGACTCTCCCTGAGCCAATTCCTGAACCAATTGAGCCAACTCCTGAGCCTATTCCTAAACCCACTCCGAAGAAGAGAGGTGTTTTATTTCTCAGCCCTGAAGATATGCAAGAGGCAAAGAAATCAATGAAAGAAAAAGGTATTAAAGATGAAGATGTTAATAATTTACCACCTATTGAAGAAATACATGGTCTTAATATACCGCCGGTCGAAGAACCGCATTGTCTTGATAACCCGGCACAGGTAGTAAAGGTAAACTCTCTCTATAGATACGATAAAGTTGAAATCCCCTCTACTAAATTTCATAGCCCATGCTTAGATGAATTTGATGACTTTATGGCTAGACAAGAAAGTTTTAATGCTTATGTTGGTAGAGAGTTAAAGAATAATGGTTTCGAGATAGGACGCGTGAGCGATAATATGGCTAGAGTTGAAGGTGAACTCAAACTCATTAGCAAATATGCTTCTATGGTTGCTACTCAAGCTGAGCAAGTACTTAAAGCTGTTAGAGTGGCTACTAGACCTGGTAGAATGACTCGGGAACCTTTGTATCCTAAAGGCCACCCTAAGAGAATCCGGCAAGATTCTCAGAGAAATAATTTAGAGGCACCTAGTTCTTCCAAAAAGAAGAAAAAGAAAAATGATAGGACTTCGCATGCTTCGAGTGAACCTACAGTGGACACAACTGAGAATCCCAATGATATTTCTATCTCTGATGCTGAAACACAATCAGGTGATGAACATCAACCTAGTGATAGTGTTAATGATAATGTTCATGTTGATGCTAAACCTAGCAAAAACAATGAAGTAGAGATTGAACCTGCTATTGATCTTAATAACCCACAATCAAAGAATCAACGTTATGATAAGAGAGATTTTGTTGCTAGGAAGAATGATAAAGAAAGAGAACCATGGGTTCAGAAACCCATGCCCTTTCCTCCTAAATCGTTCAAGACAAAGGATGAGGAGGATTCTGAGCACTTTGCTGAAATGATTAGACCTATCCTCTTACGTATGCGCTTAACTTATATGCTTAAAGTAAATCCTTATGCTAAATATATGAAGGATATCATTACAAACAGAAGAAAGATACGGGAAGCTAAAATTTCCACCATGCTTTCTAATTACACTTTTAAAGGTGGAATACCAAAGAAACTTGGAGACCCCGGGGTACCAACTATACCATGCTCCATTAAAAGAAATTATGTTAGAACTGCTTTATGTGATCTTGGAGCCGGTGTTAGTGTTATGCCTCTCTCTTTATATCGTAGACTTGAATTGAGTAAGTTGACACCTACTGAAATATCTTTGCAAATGGCTGATAAATCAACTGCTATACCTGTCGGTATTTGTGAGGATGTGCCTGTTGTGGTTGCAAATGTCACTATCTTAACGGACTTTGTTATTCTTGATATTCCTGAGGACGATAGTATGTCGATTATCCTTGGTAGACCCTTTTTGAATACTGCAGGGGCTGTTATTGATTGCAACAAAGGCAATGTCACTTTGCATGTTAATGGTAATGAGCATATGGTACACTTTCCGAGGAAACAATCTCAAGTCCATAGAATCAATTCTATTGGAAAAGTTCCAACTATCATTATTGGAGGTTTTGAATTTCCTCTCCCTACTATCAAGAAAAAGTATGATATTCTTATTGTTGGGGATTTTCATATCCCCGTTGAGGCAACTTAGTGTTATTCCAAATTTCTCCGGTTCCGTGTTATTCTGAATGAGTTTGTTAACAAGACTTGATCAACCTTGTTAGTGGATTTATTTTGATGATCATGAGATGGATGAAACTAGAAGGCACAACCTTTTGTACCATCTTTTTAATTTCTGTTATTTAGAATAAATAAAGCAAAAATAGTATTATCCGTCTATTTTCTTAATTATCCGTGCATAAAAAAATATCCCAAAAATAAAAGTGCTCCAAATGCCTTGCAAATTTAGTATGATTTTTTATGGAATATTTGAGGATTTTAGGCACTGAAATCACTGCAGGAGGGGCAAGCACCAGACCACGAGAGTGGAGGGCGCGCCCACCTACCCTGGGCGCGCCCCACTGTCACGTGGGCCCCTGGTGCCCCCCTTCCACTTATGCCATCACCCACACACCCCATCTTCTTCCCAAAAAAATCCCCATCCAGCTCAAGCACGAGTTCTAGCTCATTTTGCTGCGATTTTCGATCTCCTTGCTCAAAGCTCCATTCACAAAACTGCTTTGGGAGATTGTTGCTTGGTATGTGATTCCTCCATTGGTCCAATTAGTTTTTGTTCTAGTGCTTTATTCATTGCAATTTTTTTCTGCATACGTGACCATGTTCTTGAGCTTGCATGTTGAATTTATGAGGTCCTAAGCAATTCCAATGCATGATATAGGCTCTAGGCACTTGTAGGAGTAGTTGCTACCTATCTTGTTTACTTTTATTCACTTTTATTTTGAAGCTACTAAAATTTCAGAAATTTTGCAGAAAAAGAATTATGTCTAGGAGAATGTACCAAGGTGGTTCCTCGATAAAGAAAGGACCCGAGATTGCTATACGTGAGCAAGACATTGAATTACCGAGGGATGCAGATGTTCGAGCTTGTGAGTGGCCATCCGATGATTTTATGGTCGAAGCAGGCTTTAAGGAGGAATTTGACGCGTATGTGCATAAAGCTGATCTGGAGGACTTCTTACAAGATAAGTATCCTCAGTACTATCAATTGACCGATTCCTTTGTGCGGAAGTTTAAATATAACTGTACACGTAATTCTCCTAGTGTCCTATTTGATATTTATGATACATCTTATACCATGGACTTAGAGGATTTTACAACTGCTTGCAAACTTCCACAGTGGGGTAATATTAATGATCCCCACCAATCTGAATTTAGAGATTTCCTTGCTAGTATTACTGTGGGGGAATCCAGGGACATAGCACAAGCTACCATAGGGATCATTCATTTTCCTGCTATACATTACTTTGCTCTCTTCATTGGTAGATGCATTAAAGGTAAAGATGAAGCATGTCATATGTGTGTCCCTGATCTGTGTGTCCTCAAGAGTGCAGTGTTGGGTTATAAAGGTTATAACTTGGGGGGCAATAGTTGCACATAGGTTGCAGAATAATGGTAGAGCTGGAGATTTATTTGGAGGAATTTTTGCATCCCGTGTGGCAAGTTATTTTGGTATAGCCCCACGAGAGGGGGATATGATTACCTCCTGCTTATTTAGATTATGACGCTATGGTCAACCATCTTTTTCTTAGGAGGAATGAACAATTCCTCTAGTATCGACTACTCTATGACAGACGCACCGTCGTCCATGTTCCTCTCGTTTTTTATTATCAGGCAAATGGAAGATATGTTGTTACCTGGGGGGAAGCAGCTGAACACGAGGGGAGAGCGGAGGCTGCTCGCCAACATGCCGCAGCTCAGGAGACAATTGCTGCTGCATCTTAGTACGAACCCCAATTACAACTATGGATATCAACCAGGCGGTCCTTGGTATTATACCAACTTAGACCAAAAGCCTAAGCTTGGGGGAGTACGTATTTCTCACCGACTTTACATTCATGTTCACACACTAGTCGTCGGTGCTCATACTCTTTCATTGTATTATCCATGCTAGTTTCATTTCCTTTTTCTCGCTTTCTTCTTGTGTGTTTGGTAAACCTTAAGAAAAAACCAAAAAAAGTAGTTAGTTTAATTTTCATGCTTGTGGTAGAAATTAAAATGAAAACCCAAAAAGATTTTTCGTTCTTCTTCTTACTTGTTGGGAGCTTTCCCGTGTAAATAGTTTTATTTTATTTTATTTTCTTTGGGGGTCGAGAGTAGAAGACCATATTGAAAATGTTTAGTGGCTCTCATATACATGATTGTTTATTTAACTTAGAGCCCATATTACTCTGTCTTCTCTCTTGAGTTGAATGCTTGCAGATTTCAGCTTAGTCCAATGCACATGCACTATTATTATTATACACAACATTCGTGTTGGGTAACGTAGCAGAAATTCAAAATTTTTCCTACGTAACACCAAGATCTATCTATGGAGAGACCAGCAACGAGTAGAAAGAGAGTGCATCTACATACCCTTGTAGATCGCTAAGCGGAAGCGTTCAAGTGAACGGGGTTGATGGAGTCGCACTCGTCGTGATTCAGATCACCGATGATCAAGTGCCGAACGGACGGCACCTCCGCGTTCAACACACGTACAGCCCGGTGACGTCTCCCACGCCTTGATCCAGCAAGGAGAGAGGGAGAGGTTGAGGAAGACTCCATCCAACAGCAGCACAACGGCGTGGTGGTGGTGGAGGAGCGTGGCAATCCCGCAGGGCTTCGCCAAGCACCTGCAGGAGAAGAGGAGGAGGGAGAGGGGCAGGGCTGCACCAACGAGAGATCAAATCGCGTATTATGGGCAGCCCCATGCCTCAATATATATAGGGGGGAAGGGGGCTGCGCCCCCTTTAGGGTTTTCCCACCCCCTAGGGGCGGCGGCCAGCCCTAGATGGCATCTGGTGCGGCGGCCAAGTGGGAGGGGAGGAGTCCATCCTCCCCAAGGCACCTCGGAGGTGCCTTCCCCCTTGAGGACTCTTCCCTCTAGGGTTCCCTAGGCGCATGGGCCTCTTGGGGCTGGTGCCCTTGGCCCATGTAGGCCAAGGCGCACCCCCTACAGCCCATGTGGCCCCCCGGGGCAGGTGGCCCCACCCGGTGGGCCCCCGGGACCCTTCCGGTGGTCCCGGTACAATACCGATGACCCCGAAACTTGTCCCGATGGCCGAAACAGGACTTCCTATATATAAATCTTTACCTCCGGACCATTTCGGAACTCCTCGTGACGTCCGGGATCTCATCCGGGACTCCGAACAACATTCGGTTGCCACATACAAGCTTCCTTTATAACCCTAGCGTCATCGAACCTTAAGTGTGTAGACCCTACGGGTTCGGGAGACATGTAGACATGACCGAGACGTTCTCTGGTCAATAACCAACAGCGGGATCTGGATACCCATGTTGGCTCCCACATGTTCCACGATGATCTCATCAGATGAACCACGATGTCAAGGACTCAATCGATCCCGTATACAATTCCCTTTGTCTAGCGGTATTTTACTTGCCCGAGATTCGATCGTCGGTATCCAATACCTTGTTCAATCTCGTTACCGGCAAGTCACTTTACTCGTTCCGTAAACACATCATCCCGTGATCAACTCCTTGGTCACATTGCGCATATGATGATGTCCTACCGAGTGGGCCCAGAGATACCTCTCCGTTTACACGGAGTGACAAATCATAGTCTCGATCCGCATAAAACAATAGATACTTTCGGAGATACCTGTAGTGCACCTTTATAGTCACCCAGTTACGTTGTGACGTTTGATACACCCAAAGCACTCCTACGGTATCTAGGAGTTACACGATCTCATGGTCAAAGGAAGAGATACTTGACATTGGCAAAGCTCTAGCAAATGAACTACACGATCTTTTGTGCTAGTCTTAGGATTGGGTCTTGTCCATCACATCATTCTCCTAATGATGTGATCCCGTTATCAACGACATCCAATGTCCATAGCCAGGAAACCATGACTATCTGTTGATCACAACGAGCTAGTCAACTAGAGGCTCACTAGGGACATATTGTGGTCTATGTATTCACACGTGTATTACGATTTCCAGATAATACAGTTATAGCATGAATAAAAGACAATTATCATGAACAAGGAAATATAATAATAATACTTTTATTATTGCCTCTAGGGCATATTTCCAACAGTCTCCCACTTGCACTAGAGTCAATAATCTAGTTCACATCGCCATGTGATTAACACTCACAGGTCACATCGCCATGTGACTAATACCCAAGAGTTTACTAGAGTCAGTAGTCTAGTTCACATCACTATGTGATTAACACTCAATGAGTTTTATGTTTGATCATGTTTCTTGTGAGAGAGGTTTTAGTCAACGGGTCTGAACCTTTCAGATCCGTGTGTGCTTTACAAATCTCCATGTCATCTCCTAGATGCAGCTACCACGCTCTATTTGGAGCTATTCCAAACAACTGTTCTACTTGGAGCTATTCTAAATTATTGCTCCATTATATGTATCCGGTCTCTCTACTCAGAGCTATCCGGATAGGTGTTAAGCTTGCATCGACGTAACCTTTACGACGAACTCTTTTACCACCTCCATAATCGAGAAAAATTCCTTAGTCCACTAGTTACTAAGGATAACTTTGACCGCTGTCCTATGATCCATTGATGGATCACTCTTGTACCCCTTGACTGACTCATGGCAAGGCACACTTTCGGTGCGGTACACAGCACGGCATACTGTAGAGCCTACGTCTAAAGCATAGGGGACGACCTTCGTCCTTTCTCTCTATTCTGCCGTGGTCGAGCTTTAAGTCTTAACTTCGTACCTTACAACTCAGGCAAGAACTCCTTCTTTGACTGATCCATCTTGAACACCTTCAAGATCATGTCAAGGTATGTGCTCATTTGAAAGTATTATTAAACATTTTGATCTATCCTTATAGATCTTTATGCTCAATGTTCAAGTAGCTTAATCCGGGCTTTCCATTGAAAAACACCTTTCAAATAACCCTATATGCTTTCTAGAAATTCTACATCATTTCTGATCAACAAAATGTCAACAACATATACTCATCAGAAATTCTATAGTGCTCCCACTCACTTCTTTGGAAATACAAGTTTCTTATAAGCTTTGTATAAATCCAAAATCTTTGATCATTTCATCAAAGCGTACATTCCAACTCCGAGATGCTTACTCCAGTCCTTAAAAGGATCGCTAGAGCTAGCATACCTTTTAGCATCCTTAGGATCGACAAAACTTTTCTGATTGTATTGCATACAACCTTTCCTTACGAAAACTAGTAAGGAAACTTGTCTTGACATCCATCTGCCAGATTTCATAAATGCAGCTAATGCTAACATGATTCCGACGGACTTTAAGCATCGCTACGGATGAGAAAAACTCATCGTAGTCAACTCCTTGAACTTGTGAAAAACTTTTCGCCACAAGTCGAGCTTCATGGACGGTGACATTACCATCCACGTCCGTCTTCTTCTTAAAAGATCCATTTATCTCAATGGATTGCCGATCATCGGGCAAGTCCATCAAAGTCCATGCTTTGTTCTGATATATGGATACTATCTCGGATTTCATGGCTTCTAACCATTTGTCGGAATTCGGGCCCACCATCGCTTCTCCATAGCTCGTAGGTTCATTGTTGTCTAGCAACATGACCTTCAAGACAGGATCACCTTACCACTCCGAAGTAGTACGTGTTCTTGTCGTCCTACGAGGTTTGGTAGTGACTTGATCCGAAGTTTCATGATCAATATCATAAGCTTCCACTTCAATTGGTGTAGGTGCCACAGGAACAACTCCATGTGCCCTGTCACACACTAGTTGAAGAGACGGTTCAATAACCTCATCAAGTCTCCACCATCCTCCCACTCAATTCTTTCGAGAGAAACTTTTCCTCGAGAAAGGACCCGATTCTAGAAACAATCCATATTGCTTTCGGATCTGAATTAGGAGGTATACCCAACTATTTTGGGTTTCCTATGAAGATGCATTTTATCCGCTTTGGGTTCGAGCTTATCAACCTGAAACTTTTTCATATAAGCGTTGCAGCCCCAAACTTTTAAGAAACGACAACTTAGGTTTCTCTAAACCATAATTCATCCGGTGTCATCTCAATGGAATTACGTGGTGCCCTATTTAAAGTGAATGTGGTTGTCTCTAATGCTTAACCCATGAATGATAGTGGTAATTCAATAAGAGACATCATGGTACGCACTATATCCAATAGGGTGCAACTATGATGGACACGCCATCACATTATGGTGTTCCAGGCGGTATTAATTGCGAAACAATTTCCACAATGTCTTAATTGTGTGCCAAAACTCGTAACTCAGATATTCATCTCTATGAACATATCATAGACATTTTATCCTCTTGTCACAATGATCTTCTACTTCACTCTGAAATTACTTGAACCATTCAATAATTCAGACTTTTGTTTCATCAAGAAAATATTCTCAACATCTACTCGAATCATCTGTGAAGTAAGAACATAACGATATTCACTGCATGCCTCAGCACTTATTGGACTGCACACATCAAAATGTGTTACTTCCAACAAGTTGCTATCTTGTTCCATTTTACTGAAAGTGAGGCTTTTCAGTCATCTTGCCCATGTGGTATGATTTGCATATCTCAAGTGATTCAAAATCAAGTGAGTCCGAACGATCCATTTGCATGGAGTTTCTTCATGCATATACACCAATAGATATGGTTCGCATGTCTCAAACTTTTCAAAACGAGTGAGTCCAAAGATCCATCAACATGGAGCTTCTTCATGCGTTTTATACCAGTATGACTTACACAGCAGTGCCACAAGTAAGTGGTACTATCATTACTATCTTATATCTTTTGGCATGAAAATGTGTATCACTACGATCGAGATTCAATAAACCATTCCTTTAGGTGCAAGAGCACTTATTCAGGTTTAATACTAATCTTGATGGTAGAGGGAGCGTCCGATGTTAGATCACGTCAAACTTGGAAACACTTCCAACACACATCATCAGCTCACCTTTAGCTAGTCTCCGTTTCATTCCGTAGCTTTTATTTCGAGTTACTAACACTTAGCAACTGAACCGGTATCTAATACCCTGGTGCTACTAGGAGTACTAGTAAAGTACACATTAACATAATGTATATCCAATATACTTCTATCGACCTTGCCAGCCCTCTCATCTACCAAGTATCTAGGGTAATGCTGCTCCAGTGGTTGTTCCCCTTATTACAGAAGCACTTAGTCTCGGGTTTGGGTTCAACCTTGGGTTTCTTCACTAGAGCAGCAGCTGAATTGCCGTTTCATGAAGTATCCCTTTGTTCCCTTACCCTTCTTGAAACTAGTGGTTTCACCAACCATCAACGATTGATGCTCCTTCTTGATTTCTACTTTCGCGGTGTCAAACAACGCGAATACCTCAAGGATCATCATCTCTATCCTTGATATTTTATAGTTCATCACGAAGCTCTAGCAGCTCGGTGGCAATGACTTTGGAGAAACATCACTATCTCATATGGAAGATCAACTCCCACTCGTTTCAAGTGGTTGTTGCACTCAGACAATCTGAGCACAAGCTCAACGATTGAGCTTTTCTCCGTTAGTTTGCAGGCTAAGAAAATCGTCGGAGGTCTCATACCTCTTGACGTGGGCACGAGCCTGAAATCTTAATTTCAGCCCTCGAAACATCTCATATGTTCCGCGACATTTCGAAAATGTCTTTAGTGCCTCAACTCTAAACCGTTTAACTGAACTATCACGTAGTTATCAAAACGTGTATGTCCGATGTTCGCAACATCCACAAACGACATTTGGGGTTCAGCACACTGAGCAGTGTATTAGGGACATAAGCTTTCTACTGATCGCATAATCGCTACTATCAACTTTCAACTATATTTTCTCTAGGAACATATCTAAAACAGTAGAACTATAGCGTGAGCTACGACATAATTTGCAAAAGGTCTTTTGACTATGTTCAAGATAATTAAGTTCATCTTATGAACTCCCACTCAGATAGACATCCCTCTAGTCATCTAAGTGATTACATGATCCGAGTCAAACTAGGCCGTGTCCGATCATCACGTGAGACGGACTAGTCAACATCGGTGAACATCTTCATGTTGATCGTATCTACTATACGACTCATGCTCGACCTTTCGGTCTCCGTGTTCCGAGGCCATGTCTGTACATGCTAGGCTCGTCAAGTTAACCCTAAGTGTTTTTGCTGTGTAAAACTGTCTTACACCCGTTGTATGTGAACGTAAGGATCTATCACACCCGATCATCACGTGGTGCTTCGAAACGACGAACTGTAGCAACGGTGCACAGTTAGGGGAGAACACTTCTTGAAATTTTAATGAGGGATCATCTTATTTACTACCGTCGTTCTAAGCAAACAAGATGCATAAACATGATAAACATCACATGCAATCAAATAGTGACATGATATGGCCAATATCATTTTTGCTCCTTTTGATCTCCATCTTCGGGGCTCCATGATCATCTTGTCACCGGCATGACACCATGATCTCCATCATCATGATCTCCATCATCGTGTCTTCATGAAGTTGTCACGCCAACGACTACTTCTACTTCTATGACTAACGCGTTTAGCAATAAAGTAAAGTAGTTTACATGGCGTTCTTCAATGACACGCAGGTCATACAAAAAATAAAGACAACTCCTATGGCTCCTGCCGGTTGTCATACTCATCGACATGCAAGTCGTGAATCCTATTACAAGAACATGATCAATCTCATACATCACATATATCATTCATCACATCCTTTGGCCATATCACATCACATAGCATACCCTGCAAAAACAAGTTAGACGTCCTCTAATTGTTGTTGCATGTTTTACGTGGCTGCTATGGGTTTCTAGCAAGAACGTTTCTTACCTACGCAAAACCACAACGTGATATGCCAATTGCTATTTACCCTTCATAAGGACCCTTTTCATCGAATCCGTTCCGACTAAAGTGGGAGAGACTGGCACCCGCTAGCCACCTTATGCACCAAGTGCATGTCAATCGGTGGAACCTGTCTCACGTAAGAGTACGTGTAAGGTCGGTCCGGGCCGCTTCATCCCACAATACCGTCGAAACAAGATTGGACTAGTAACGGTAAGCATATTGAACAACATCAACGCCCACAACTACTTTGTGTTCTACTCGTGCAAAGAATCTACGCAATAGACCTAGCTCATGATGCCACTGTTGGGTAACGTAGCAGAAATTCAAAATTTTTCCTACGTAACACCAAGATCTATCTATGGAGAGACCAGCAACGAGTAGAAAGAGAGTGCATCTACATACCCTTGTAGATCTCTAAGCGGAAGCGTTCAAGTGAACGGGGTTGATGGAGTCGCACTCGTCGTGATTCAGATCACCGATGATCAAGTGCCGAACGGACGGCACCTCCGCGTTCAACACACGTACAGCCCGGTGACGTCTCCCACGCCTTGATCCAGCAAGGAGAGAGAGGGAGAGGTTGAGGAAGACTCCATCCAACAGCAGCACAACGGCGTGGTGGTGGTGGAGGAGCGTGGCAATCCCGCAGGGCTTCGCCAAGCACCTGCAGGAGAAGAGGAGGAGGGAGAGGGGCAGGGCTGCACCAACGAGAGATCAAATCGCGTATTATGGGCAGCCCCATGCCTCAATATATATAGGGGGGAAGGGGGCTGCGCCCCCTTTAGGGTTTTCCCACCCCCTAGGGGCGGCGGCCAGCCCTAGATGGCATCTGGTGCAGCGGCCAAGTGGGAGGGGAGGAGTCCATCCTCCCCAAGGCACCTCGGAGGTGCCTTCCCCCTTGAGGACTCTTCCCTCTAGGGTTCCCTAGGCGCATGGGCCTCTTGGGGCTGGTGCCCTTGGCCCATGTAGGCCAAGGCGCACCCCCTACAGCCCATGTGGCCCCCCGGGGCAGGTGGCCCCACCCGGTGGGCCCCCGGGACCCTTCCGGTGGTCCCGGTACAATACCGATGACCCCGAAACTTGTCCCGATGGCCGAAACAGGACTTCCTATATATAAATCTTTACCTCCGGACCATTCCAGAACTCCTCGTGACGTCCGGGATCTCATCCGGGACTCCGAACAACATTCGGTTGCCACATACAAGCTTCCTTTATAACCCTAGCGTCATCGAACCTTAAGTGTGTAGACCCTACGGGTTCGGGAGACATGTAGACATGACCGAGACGTTCTCTGGTCAATAACCAACAGCGGGATCTGGATACCCATGTTGGCTCCCACATGTTCCACGATGATCTCATCAGATGAACCACGATGTCAAGGACTCAATCGATCCCGTATACAATTCCCTTTGTCTAGCGGTATTTTACTTGCCCGAGATTCGATCGTCGGTATCCAATACCTTGTTCAATCTCGTTACCGGCAAGTCACTTTACTCGTTCCGTAAACACATCATCCCGTGATCAACTCCTTGGTCACATTGCGCATATGATGATGTCCTACCGAGTGGGCCCAGAGATACCTCTCCGTTTACACGGAGTGACAAATCATAGTCTCGATCCGCATAAAACAATAGATACTTTCGGAGATACCTGTAGTGCACCTTTATAGTCACCCAGTTACGTTGTGACGTTTGATACACCCAAAGCACTCCTACGGTATCCAGGAGTTACACGATCTCATGGTCAAAGGAAGAGATACTTGACATTGGCAAAGCTCTAGCAAATGAACTACACGATCTTTTGTGCTAGTCTTAGGATTGGGTCTTGTCCATCACATCATTCTCCTAATGATGTGATCCCGTTATCAATGACATCCAATGTCCATAGCCAGGAAACCATGACTATCTGTTGATCACAACGAGCTAGTCAACTAGAGGCTCACTAGGGACATATTGTGGTCTATGTATTCACACGTGTATTACGATTTCCGGATAATACAGTTATAGCATGAATAAAAGACAATTATCATGAACAAGGAAATATAATAATAATACTTTTATTATTGCCTCTAGGGCATATTTCCAACAATTCGGTCATGCAAGTGAAAGACAATAATGATGATATATGATGGACTTATTGAGATGAGAAAAGCTGGTACGAACTCGACCTCTCTTGTTTTTGTAAATATGATGAGTTCATCGTTCCTGATTCAGCTTATTATGAAGTAAACATATTTGCAATGACATTTAGAGATTATAGTTGCTTGTGCCATACTTGATTAGCTATGAGTTATAATGGTTTAACTTGCGTGCCAACATGCTATTAGAATGATTATGATGTGGTATGATGGGATAGTATCCTCCTTTGAATGAATTGAGTGACTCGACTTGGCACATGTTCATGCATGTAGTTTAAACAAATCAACATAGCCTTCATGATATTTATGTTCATGGTGGATTATATCCCACTCATGCTTGTACTCGGTGTGAATTAATTTTAATGCATGTTTATGACTGTTGTCGCTCTCTCAGTTGGTCGCTTCCCAGTCTTTTGCTAGCCTTCATCTATACTAAGCGGGAATACTGCTTGTGCATAACTCTTTAAACCCCAAATTTGTTCCATGTGAGTCCACCATACCTTCCTATATGCGGTATTTACCTGCCGTTCCAAGTAAATTTGTATGTGCTAAACTCCAAACCTTCAAATGAAATTTTGTTTTGTATGCTCGATCAGGTCATGCTACAAATAGGGTTGCCTATATCTTCCATGCTAGGTGGGTTATTCTCAAGAGGAGTGGACTCCGCTCCTTATTCACGAGAAAGGGCTGGTAACCGGGATGCCCAGTCCCATGATCCAAAAAGATCAAAGCAAATCAAAATAATTAAACAAAACTCCCCCAGGGTTGTTGTTAGTTGGAGGCACTCGTTGTTTCGAGCAAGCCATGGATTGATGCTTGTTGGTGGTTGGGGGAGTATAAACTTTTACCATTCTGTTTGGGAACTGCCTATAATGCATGTAGTATGGAAGATACAGCCATCTCATAGTTGTTGCCTTGACAGCAAAATTATGCCACTCAAAATGTTATTCAATCTCTATTTTAAAATCGAGCTCTGGCACCTCTACAAATCCCTGCTTCCCTCTGTGAAGGGCCTATCTATTTACTTTTATGTTGAGTTATCAACCTTCTTATTAAAAAGCACCCGCTGGAGAGCACACTGTTATTTGCATTCATTACTATTGGTTTATATTGGGTATGACTTGACTGGATCTCTTTTACCATGAATTACAATGTTTAGTCAGTCCTTGATCTTTATAGGTGCTCTGCATTTATGTTTTGCGGTCTCAGAAAGGGCTAGCGAGATACCATTTTGTTATATCATGTTATGATTGTTTTAATAAAGTGTTGTCATCCGAGTTTTATTATTATGGCTTGCTAGCTGATTATGTTATTGATATGAGCAATTGCGAGACCTAGATGTTATTGTGAGTATGGTTAGTTCATAATATTTGCTGAAACCTGAATGCTGGCTTTGCATGATTACAACAACAAGAGAAACAGAGTTTGTAAAAGTTTTTCTTTATCACTTTTAGTTTATCAACTGAATTGCTTGAGGACAAGCAAAGGTTTAATCTTGGGGGAGTTGATACGTCTCCAACAAATATACTTTTCCAAACACTTTTGCCCTTGTTTTGGACTCTAACTTGCATGATTTGAATGAAACTAACCCGAACTGACGCTGTTTTCAGTAGAACTGCCATGATGTTGTTTTATGTGTAGAAAACAAAAGTTGTAGAATGTCCTGAAAATCCACGGAGGCACTTTTTGGAAAATATAAAAAATACTGGCGAAAGAATCAAGACCAGGGGGCCCACACCCTGTCCACGAGGGTGGGGGGCGCGCCCACCCCCCTGGGCGCGCCCCCTGTCTCGTGGGCCCCCTGAGGCTCCGCCGACTGCAACTCTAACTCCATATATTCTGTCTCACGGAGAAAAAATCAGAGAGTTTCATCGCGTTTTACGATACGGAGCCGCCGCCAAGCCCTAATCTCTCTCGGGAGGGCTGATCTGGAGTCCATTCGGGGCTCCGGAGAGGGGCATTCATCGCCGTCGTCATCATCAACCATCCTCCATCACCAATTTCATGATGCTCACCATCGTGCGTGAGTAATTCCATCGTAGGCTTGCTGGACTTTGATGGTTTGGATGAGATTTACCATGTAATCAAGTTAGTTTTGTTAGGGTTTGATCCCTAGTATCCACTATGATCTGAGATTGATGTTGCTATGACTTTGCTATGCTTAATGCTTGTCACTAGGGCCCGGGTGCCGTGATTTCAGATCTGAACCTATTATGTTTTCATGAATATATGTGTGTTCTTGATCCTATCTTGCAAGTCTATAGTCACCTATTATGTGTTATGATCCGACAACCCCTAGTGACAATAATCGGGATACTTCTTGGTGATGACCGTAGTTTGAGGAGTTCATGTATTCACTATGTGCTAATGCTATGTTCCGGTTCTCTATTAAAAGGAGGCCTTAATATCCCTTAGTTTCCGTTAGGACCCCGCTGCCACGGGAGGGTAGGACAAAAGATGTCATGCAAGTTCTTTTCCATAAGCACATATGACTATATTCGGAATACATGTCTACATTACATTGATGAACTGGAGCTAGTTTTGTGTCACCCTAGGTTATAGCTATTACATGAGGAATCGCATCCGACATAATTATCCATCACTAATCCAATGCCTACCATCTTTTCACATATTGTTCTTCGCTTATTTACTTTTCTGTTGCTACTATTACAATCACTACAACCAAAATATTACTTTTGCTACCGTTACCTTTATTATCATACTATTTGCTACTAAATACTTTGTTGCAGATACTAAGTTATCCAGGTGTGGTTGAATTGACAACTCAAGCCCCGAAAATGGCAGCTCACTGGAGAATAGGCGTGGAAGCAGGAGCAGGTGCCAGCAGGCCTCTCCGACCACACCACAAACACGGGGAGCACCTCCAGCAAGGAGAATCATGGTCGAGGCGGGCATGCAACCACGGCGCGCCTCCCTTCGTCGTGGGGGCAGCCCCGGGGCCAGTGGACCCCGCCGCGAGAAGAAGTGCCACCAGAGGCTTCAACGGAGGTGCCGGGCCTTGGAGACGCATGCCCGCGCCCCCTGGGGGCCACCGTCAGGGTCGCGGCGTGCTTGCGGGGCCACCCGCGGCCTCTCTTGGGTGGTGGAGAAGCTGGCCCCTCCTTTGGGGCCTTTCCTTTCTCAGCAGCTGAGAAACTCCGCGACGGCACCATGGATCTACAGCTAGATGGAGGAGGAAAGGGGGCGAGCAGCGAGAAGACGGAGGAAGAGATGAGTGAGAGGGGCTCTGCCCCTCCCCTCATTTATAGCCGGAGGGACGCCAACCGCCAGCCTCCACGACCTTGCGTAATAATGATCTTCCGCATGCAGCATTGACCGGTCAAGTCGAATGGTTGTCGAGGCAACATGGGGAAGTGGAGACGTCCACGTCCCATCAATCGCCACGTGTTGTTCAAGGCCGCACACGGTTAGGGCCCGCGGCGCTCCGCACTTGCCCTTTCGCTCCGCCTAGAAGCCAAGTCCGAGCGCACCTTAGGCCCGGGGGCTACTGTCGGCGTTTTGGATACGGGTGTACCCAGACTTGCCTGCTTGGGGCCCAGTTTGTGGCTCCATCGGCGGCCTGGTACGGCCCATTGTCAGCATCAACAAACTCAAGATCCTATCGAGGGGCCAAGCCTCACGAGGTGGACGACGCCAATTCGTCTAAGGGGATCGGCCTCCTCAAGATGGCTCCCGAAGAGCGGAGACTTCTATGCAAGGTGCACCTTACGAGGCTCAGCTGACGTGAGCCATGATGACCAAGGCCAGGCGGGCGCCAGGCGGGCGCCAGGCAGGCGCCAGCAGGAGCAGAGTACCAGTTTCCTCTTTGGTGCAAAGGAGGCAAGCAGCAGGCATGGAGTCCCGAGGAATCAGCCAAAGGTTTCCATTTTGGTGCAACGAGACCAAGACCGCCAGGACGGCAGGACGGAGGTCATCGCCGAGCCCACGGCAGCTTCATGAACAGAGGTTTTTGCAGGCAAAGACCACTTTAGTCAGGATAGGGTGCACTTCTTGTCCCCCTTTAAATCTGGTCATTGTGGGATCCCTTTCTGCCAACATTTCGGAAGAGGGCCAAGGCCACTATAAATAGGACTTAGCCACCACCATAGAGGGGGGGATCCATTCTCATCCGACCACCTCACCAGCTCTCTTGAGCTCAAGAACACCTCACCTCCTAAGGCTTGTTCATCCACTGTACTAATTCATCCTCAGCCCCTCGAGGCAATCCACCAAAAGCTGGAGTAGGGTATTCCACCGCAAGGTGGCCCGAACCAGGATAAACCACTGTGTCTCTTTATCCCTTAGAGCTCGACGCGCTAGGCTTTGAGGAATCGTGAGTAGGCAGGCTGGGTAGGTTGAGATCTCCGCACGCACCCCAGAGTTCGAACCTATCAAGGATTTGCGGAACACGAAATCCGATAGCTCCCCAGACACACCCGCGAGTGCCCGTGACCCACAGTGACGGCAACAACCTCGCTGGTGCACTGGTCCACAGTGAGCCATGTGTCGGCTATATAAAGCCTCCCAAAGCCCTCCGCTCCTCACCACTCACCCTCTGCAGCACCCAATCAGCCCCCTACTCCACCCAATCCTCTCCAGAAGCGCCCGAGCTCGAGATCGAGCTCGAGCTCTGCCACCTCGGGTCGCCGTCGATCCCATGGTACACGCCTCCCCCGACCCTCTTTCTTGTCCCTATGGATCGCCCGCAGCGCGCTGATCATTTCCCCTCTCTCCCCCGCTCTTTTTGCAGCCGGGAACGACTGAAACCACCGACACCCAAAGCTCCTCCGTCGCGTGACCTTGTCACCGGCGAACCAGACTTCTCCGGCGACCCCCTCCACCACCACTCGGATGGCGACATGACGAGGAGTCCAACTGCGCCATCAGCTTTCCCCGCCGTGCCTGAAAACGTTGCCTGTGAGCTCGCCGACCCGTCTGGTTGCGAGGTTGGAGATGACAGGCGGCCCCCGCCTGTCATCCTGACCCCTATCTCGCCCTTTCTTGCTCTCACTAGCAGTTGGGCCCCGCCCGTTAGGTTTAAAAACCTGGCGCGCGCACGCCGGCTCGCCTGGGCCTCTTCCCCTCTAGGCCTGCTACAGTGTGGCCTTTCTGGCCTAGTAGAAGTGCCCTCTTTCTTTTTCTTTCTCTTTCGATATTCTAAAAATTCCACAGGATAAAATGTTTATCCAAATTAAATAATTCTAACTCCGAAATTCTTGTAATAATCCCACCTATTTAATGGTGTAACTTTCATATAAATTCATCATACTTCTCTGTACTGTTCAAATTTAAATTCAAATTTGGGCAATTAAATCCTTCTTTGAAATTCCATTAATCTGTTCCTTTAGCTCCAAATCCAAAACTAAGAATTTCCCCCTTCTTAGTTTTTCACCCTAGTATTTAAGAAAAATAAGTTGACATTTTTCTGAGCACTTTGGTTTTTCTGTTTTACTCTTGCCTTGTTTCTCCTGTTGTTTATTTTGCGATGAATAGATCCTATATTTGACGAAGTAGTTGGAGAAGAAGAAGGAGAAGGACATGAAGAATTTGAAGACCAAGCCAACCAAGGCAAGAAGCCCTTTGACCATGATTCACCTCTCTTGTTCATCGATAAATTTTCCATATGCATGATGAAGTTGTTGAATATGAACTTGATATAATCGTTGTCGGAGTCAAAACCGGCGGATCTCAGCTAGGGGGTCCCGAACTGTGCGTCTAAGGCTAATGGTAATAGGAGGCAGGAGACATGATGTTTTACCCAGGTTCGAGCCCTCTCGATGGAGGTAATACCCTACTTCCTACTTGGTTGATCTTGATGATATGAGTATTACAAGAGTTGATCTACCACGAGATCGTAGAGGCTAAACCCTAGAAGCTAGCCTATGATTCTGATTGATTGTCCTACAGACTAAACCCTCCGGTTTATATAGACACCGGAGGAGGCTAGGGTTACACAGAGTCAGTTACAAAGAAGGAGATCTAACATCCAAGTCGCCAAGCTTCTCGTCCACGCAAAGGAGAGTCCCATCCAGACACGGGACGAAGTCTTGAGTCTTGTATCTTCATAGTTCAAAAGTCTGGACAAAGTATATAGTCCGGCTGTCCGGATACCCCCTAATCCAGGACTCCCTCAGTAGCCCATGAACCAGGCTTCAATGATGATGAGTCTGGCGCGTAGATTGTCTTCGACATTGCATGGCGGGTTCCATCTCCAAATACTCCAAAGTAGATTAAGGATCGTGTCCGGCTCCATGAGATAATTTCTGCACACCACCGTAGAGAGAATAACACTTTACAAATCTAATCTGCTGACAATTTTTTACGGTGTGCCCTTACGCCGCAGCCTGGCTCAATACGAACAGGTTTTTCTCGGCCTACCACGACACCCGCTGCAAGGCGGTTTTATTGGCATGCCCTGTCGTAGCAGAGATCGTGTTCCCCTTATTGCGGGATCCTCCATCAACACGGGCGCGGGCAACCCCACCATGTCTGTTGGTATGACTCCGTGTTTTTAGGCAAGTCCCAAGCGGTTACGCTGATGACGCTTGATATTCACCCCCTTTATAGAGGGGCCGAGGCCTATCCCTCTTTCCTACCATGCTTGCGCCTTTCCGCATCTCGAGTTCCAACACCCAAAGCCCAAGCTTAGGCACTTCGGATTTTCAATCATGTCCAGATCCAACCTTCACGACCGGTGGATGGCCTCCTCTATCACAGAGGAGGACATTGCAAAGCTTAGGGAGGTCAGATATCTGACCGCCGACATCAAGCACAGGCTTCCTGCTCCAGGGCAGGTCATCCCTACTCCCGAGCCCAATAGAGCATCGTATTTGTTTCTCACTTCCTCTGTGGCTTAGGCTTCACCCTCCATCCCTTCACGAGAGGGCTCATGTTCTATTACGGGCTAGATTTTCATGATCTAGCTCCAAACTCCATCCTTCACATCTCGTCGTTTATTGTTGTGTGCGAAGCCTTCCTCCACATCACCCCGCACTTCGGCTTATGGCTCAAGACCTTCAATGTAAAGCCGAAGGCAATCGAGGGGCGACACGCGGAGTGCGGAGGCACTGTAATAAGGAGAAACGCCGATGCCCCATGGCCAGAGGGCTTCTTCCCGGAGGTGTCCGATCTATGACAGCAGAGGTGGTTCTACATCACGGCTCCCAAAGGCACAAAGTGGGTGGCTGCCCCAACTTCCGCTCGGGCCCTCCGCCTCAACTGGCATCCTGGGCCAACATGTGGCTGGATTGGGGGCCTGCTAATGACGTACCAACATTGCATAGCCACATTCGGGAGCTTCTTGAGAGGGACATCAGTCTTGTCAGTGTAATTCAGGTAATGCTAGTCCGACGGATCTTGCCGTGCAAACGTCGGCCTCTATGGATGTGGGAGTTCAACCCGGAAGGTCCGCGAACTATTCAACACTTCTTCGGCATGACGCTCGAAGGGATGTGTAGGTTATTCTTCGGACCACAAGTAAAGTGTCCGGACACCACCGAGGATGCTGACCTGAGCTGCAACCGCCCAGATACCCAAGTAAGGAACCTAGAAGCCTAACACTTTGTTTATATTTGTCACAATCATTATTCTGAAAACCATCCACGGCCAGGATTGGCTCCGCAAGGCGGAGAGAATCAGGTGTCCGTCACCACTTCCCGAAGGCTCGCCTAGTCCTGCAATAGCCAGGATGCTTAGTCATGCCCTAAGTCAAGTGCCCTCGGGGAAAGACAAAGGGAAGAACAGAGAAGTAGAGCTTCACACATTGCACATCCAAACCGGGGGAATTACTATCTCCATGAAGGAGGACAGTTGGGGAGGGGAATCTAAGGTCTCCTCCCCCCGCGGGAAGAAGAGGGCCGCCTCCGAAGACTTGGAGACAAAGGTGCCTAGACAAGGGAAGAAAACTTCACCAGGGGGCCCTGCCCCAGAGGGCGTCCTCACCGCGCCATGCCTGCAAACGGGCCAGCCCTCTGCCGAGCAATAAGTTAATTGTAAAAACAAAGTTACTGCTTCCTCCTCCGAGAACAATAACCAGGATCCATCCTTTGCAGTCTGGCTAGTAGCTCTTCTCGACAGAGTTCGTCTTTGGGGGATCTTCTTCCGGAGATGATGGAGAGTGAAACCCCACCTGCCTCTCCGCCTCATGTGGCGGGTGGCCCTGAGGTGTCATCACGGACGAGTCCAGATTCGCCGAGGCTAGAAGCTAATACTTCGACCGCCCTAAGCCCAGAGCGTTCGGCTCCCACGGGGGGCAATAAGAAGGGTCAGGCACAGTCCGACGACCGGCTGGACGTGCTGACGGGCCTTCTGGAGCTAGCTGCTCTCTCGGAGGATCACCGTCCTTTAATGGGCACTGTGCTTGAGAAGATTTCATCCGCCACGAGTGGGTTGAATGAAGCTTTTATGAGCCTGCTCCAAGGCTTTGAGGTACATAATGAAATACGTAATTTTTTGGTTGTACCGCACACGCTAGGTGTGCTCCGTATAGATAGTAGGCCCTGAGACTCTGGTTGCCAGCCCTAGACAGCAAACGGAGGATCACACTCTTAAGTAATGATCACACTGCATTCATGCGCAGATGGCTAAGGGTTCGGCGGTAGACCGAACCACCGAATTCACCGAACTGAGGCGATAGATTGA
Organism: Triticum aestivum; assembly: GCF_018294505.1. Taxonomy (NCBI): domain Eukaryota; kingdom Viridiplantae; phylum Streptophyta; class Magnoliopsida; order Poales; family Poaceae; genus Triticum; species Triticum aestivum. The sequence goes on along the minus strand of NC_057804.1, from coordinate 291,147,851 downwards.
AGTTGTGGTCCCCGACATCACGCATGTGAACGAGCGGCTTAACGAGTCACAGAGTATGTGCTCTGTTTTCCTTATTTGTTATAGGAAATATTAAGAGGAGCATAATTATAATGTGATATGCTTCGGCTGTAGGCGGACCTGCTGCCGTGGAGGCCCTGAGGGTGGAGCTTGCCCTAGCCAAGGAAGAAGCCCGGGCTAGCAATGCGGCTGCCCTAAAGGCGGCTGAGGATTTGAGAGCCGAACAGGCTGCTCATTGCTGAAGCGAAGATAAAATAGCCGAGATGGATGTGGAGCTGAGAGACGCCGGCGGCCGGTATGAGCTCCTTGAAAAGGAGAATCAGGCGAAGTCGGCTGACCTGAAGAAGGCCCATGATGCGACCAAGCAGACGCATTTCGAAATTAGGGATGCGCGGGAGGAGCTTCGACAGGCCAGAGAAATCACGGCTAGAAGCCCCTATCTGTTGCAGATGAAGTTCTTAGATCCAAAGTATGCTCCTCTGGATCGGCGCTGGAGCACTGCAGACGCGTATGCGGATCTGGCAAAAAGTACGGCTGATGCGACCAAGTATTTCGAGAATCAAAAAGATAGCGAAGTGGAAAGGCTGTTCTGGTCGCAATTCAGTGCTCCAACGCGCCCGTTGCCATTGAGTGAAAGGATGGACACTGTGGCCGAGCTCCATAGGTTGTCCAGTCTTGCAATGAGGTCTATAATAGACCATCTATGGCCGAAGGGACCGAGGCCAGGCAATTATTTTGGTTTAGTGCAACAATTCCTTGGCGCCGTATCACGAATCAATGCCATGAAAAGGTCGGCGTGCATAGAGGGTGCACGGACGGCTCTTGCCCGTGTTAAAACTTATTGGGCGGATATTGAGGCCACCATCATTGCAACCCAGAATCCGGCAGGAAGCCAGGATCCAGCCGAGCACTATTTTGAGCAGGTGACAGAAGGAGCTCATTTAATAGAGGCTCAGTGATCAAAGATTGTCATGTTCGAGTGACAAGTCGTTCAATTCTAAAAACAATTCTATTTTAATTATAGAGGCTATGTTTATACTTTTGCCCGAAAGTGTTATTGTGCCTCCTGTGCGGCCGTTTGATGTATATATAACCTGAAAGTTAGCATCGTTGGCTTCAGCCCCCACGCATACAATGCGGGGGTGTTCTCAAAAAATTGCATAATCACACTTGATCCAACGTCTTGGTCCATTAAGGAGGTGATCGCACGTCGAACTAGGAAACCGGGCTATATAGCTTTAACACTTTCACTTAGCCATAGGAGTTTGACGGTGGGGCTACTATGTTTCCCCTGGTACCTTCGCGTGCATCCGGATACGGGCGTGTGTGTACATGACCGAGAAACGACCTTTCGTTAATGCGGAGGAATCCTAAAGATTCCGATGAGTCCTCGAGTGGTTGACCAGTCTCTCGCTATATCATGACAGTCAGTTTTCGTCTTTCTCTATTGAGGTGCTCATCCGGCATAACTAATGCACAATTGCAGTAGTTCTCCTTTGGCCGCCTTAGCCAATAGAAGCAGAACGTAAGGCAGCAAACCCAGGAGCTGGGCAAACCCACATTTGACCATAGACATGACTCGGAGCTGATGCATATAAGGCCAAACTCGCGATGCCGAACACTCCCGAAGGTATTCGGGCTTTATAACATATACTGGGCTGAGTAACACCCTTGATTATGAACCCTGTATGAACAGGTACGTGCGTTAGTCTGTCGTGGTGAAATGCCAATAACGCCAGTACCCCCTGTGGGTGTGTTGAGTACCCATGGGGTGTCAAGCAACAAGAGACAATAAATAAGGTTTACACAGGGGCTTAATCTAAAAAGAAACCTTTGAGCGGGGCCTTGCTGCACGTCTGTGCCTTTGTCTCCATTGTGCCGTGTCCTAGTAGGGTGTCTGTGAAAAGGAAAACTCATGTAAAGAGTATGGCGTAAGCGTGCGAAGAGTTGGTTATTATCAATGGATAGTAGAAGTGTAAGACATTGGCCTGTTAATAAGGTCAAGCTAAAAGGTGGGCTTTATTGCATGTTTGCAGCCCCTGATGCCCTCTATGGGATTACGTATATAGCACCCAGCTCAGGTTTATCTGGGCTGTTACCGACGGTGGTGCGCCGGACTCATCTAACCGTGTTCGTGGTCTTAATGACCGATCATGCGTTATAATAGGAGAGGCCGCTTAGTGTCTGGCTGCTAGAGCCGCCGCATACTTTTCCGTACGTAAGGAACGCTCTGTATTTCCACTAACGGTGATGACGCCACGTGGACCGGGCATCTTGAGTTTAAGGTAGGCGTAGTGCGGTACTGCGTTGAAGCGAGCGAAGGCCGTTCTTCCAAGCAATGTGTGATAACCGCTTTGGAGGGGAGCGATGACAAAGAGTAATTCTCCGCTTCTGAAGTTGTCGGGAGAACCGAATGTCACCTCTAATACGAGGGAGCCCCTGAAGCGGGCCGCAACACCTGGCATCACCCCTTTAAAGGTGGTGTTATTTTGCCTAATTCTGTATGGGTCTATTCCCATCTTGCGGACAGTGTCCTGATATATTAGATTGAGACTACTACCGCCGTCCATAAGGACATGAGTAAGATGGTATCCATCGATTATTGGGTCGAGCACCAAGGCAGCCGATCCGCCGTGCCGGATACTGGTTGGGTGGTCCCTGTGATCAAAGGTGATCGGGTAGGCCGACCAGGGGTTGAGTTTGCGGGCAACGGGCTCTATAGCATATGTGTCTCTGGGTGCACGTTTGCGCCTTCTCTTTTCTATATGAGACCCGTAGATCATGTTTACTATTTTTACTTCTGGTGGGAATTTTTTCTGTCCCCTAGTGTTCGGCTGGCGAGGCTCATCCTCGTCTTCACTTGGTTTTTCCTCTCCCTTGTCTTCGGCATTTAACTTGCCGGCCTACTTAAAGACCCAGCATTCTCTGTGAGTGTGGTTCGCAGGTTTTTCAGGGGTTCCATGAATTTGGCACAATCTGTCCAGGACTTTGTTCAGGCCAGACGGTCCCTCTTTGCTGCCTTTAAATGGTTTCTTTCGTTGACCGGGTCGAGAGCCCCTGAATCCGGCGTTGACCGCCGTGTTGTCCGGACTTTCTTCCTTGTTTCGACGCTTGTTTTTATTGCACCGTGGCTTCCCATTGCCATCCCTAATTTCGGATGTGCCCGGGTCGCCGGTGCCTCTACGGGCCAACCAGCTGTCCTCACCCGCGCAGAAGCGGGTCATCAGGCTTGTTAAGGCTGCCATTGTCCTTGGCTTTTCTTGGCCGATGTGTTTGGCGGGCCACTCGTCTCGGATACTGTGCTTGAAGGCAGCTAGGGCTTCGGCATCCGGACAATCGACAATTTGATTCTTCTTAGTGAGGAATCTATTCCAAAGCTTACGGGCGGACTCTCCAGGCTGTTGTTTTATGTGACTTAAATCATCAGCGTCCGGAGGTCGAACATAGGTCCCTTGAAAATTGGCCTTGAAAGCATCCTCAAGTTCTTCCCAACTTCCGGTTGAATTTTTGGGGTGGCTTTTCAACTAGTGCCGAGCTGGCCCCTTCAACTTGTGGGGGAGGTATTTGATGGCGTGGAGGTCGTCCCCATGAGCTATGTGGATATGAAGGATAAAATCCTCAATCCAGACCCCAGGGTCTGTCGTTCTGTCATATGCCTCTATGTTCACGGGTTTAAAACCCTGTGGAAATTCGTGATCCAATACATCTTTGGTGAAGCACAGAGGGTGCGCAACCCCTCTGTATTTGGACATGTTGTGGCATGTTGTCGACTGTTGTTGTGTCCGGTGTTGATTCCAAACTGGTATTCGATCATTCTGATCGTTTTGGTGACCATAATCCTGCGCCGAAGCATGTCCTCTAGATCTGTAGATGGACATGGTCGCGTCGGCCTTTTTGTCTAGGAGCTCACGTAAATCGTGTGCGGCATCCGTAGTTGTTCTATCGCGGTCATGAAGTGGTTGGTTCGGCCTACTGTCTATATTGTTCTTCGGTGGAATGACCTCAACGTCGAATTCTGGCAGCAGATTGCACTTTGGGTAGCTCTTTGTGTGGCGATCATCGCCATATTTTTCTTCAGTGTCTAGCACTTTATTCCATCTGCGGTTGAGTGTTTCCTGCGCGGGCTTAAGCCTTTGCTTCTGCTTCTTTAGGCTTCTCGAAGTGGCCATAAGCCTTCTGTGGAGGTTATCTCGTTCCAGACGTTTTTTGGGATGATGAATGTGTCGTCGTCCGAACTATACTCTTCTCCGGAAGCAGGTTGATGAGTTCGGCCCTCGGGATCGCTGTGATTGGGCGTCTGCTCCGGGCTGTGTTCGGTGTGACCTGGCTCATCCTGCTCCATCGCTGGGTCCATATGGTCGTTGTTGCCTTTGGAGTTGACTGGGGTGTCGATTTTTCAAGCGCTATTATCGCTATTTTTATTGTGGCTGGAATTAGAGTGGCGTCTGCACCGTCGTTTTGGCTTTTGTCCTCGGGTTTTATCCTCCGTGGTGTCCTTTTTGTCACCGTTGTCCTCCTTAGGCATATCCACCATGTATATATCATATGATGAGGTGGCAGTCCAGCGCCCCGTGGGCGGTGGTTCCAAATCGTCCCCTACGCCGATGTCCATATCGTCGGTTTCGTCAGAGTCGAAGTCAAGCATGTCTGTTACGTCATCGACAGTGGGTATTAAGTGGGTGGTGGGTGGGCGGAGATTTTCTTCGTCATCCGAGTCCCCCTCGAGCCGGACATAGTTCGGCCAAGAGTCCTCTGACAAAGAGAGAGACCTTAAAGAGTTTAGCACGTCGCCAAAGGGTGGGTGCTGAAAGATATGCGCAGCGGTGAACTCCATTACCGGAGCCCAATCGAATTCGATGGGCCTGGGTGCGTACGGTCTAGATCCTACAGCCGGACACAAGTCCGGGGGTCTGGTGACACAGACTTCCTTAGAGGTGGAGTATGTGTTTGGCTCTACCACCGACGAGTATGCGGCCTCTGGGGCGGGGTCCATCCACCCGTCCTCGGACGACGTGATCTGCCCCGGATTTAGGTCCGGAGCTACTGCAGGTGCGATATCCCGAATATTGTCTGACAGCAGGTCCAAGCCGTGCTCGTCGTGACTGTCCGGCGTTCCTGCCGTAGGCCCGAATCCGTCGAAGATCAAGTCTCCGCGGATATTAGCCATGTAGTTCAAGTTTCCGAACCTGACCTGACGGCCAGGGGTGTAGCTGTCGATCTGCTCCAAATGGCCAAGCAAATTGGCCCGCAGTGCGAAGCCGCTGAACATGAAGATCTGTTCGGGGAGAAAAGTCTCACCCTGGACCGTGTTGTTGATGATGATTGGAGGAGCCATCGAGCCTTGTAACGACGACACAGAGGAACTCTCAATGAAAGCACCAATGTCGGTGTCAAAACAGGTGGATCTCAGGTAGGGGGTCCCGAACTGTGCGTCTAAGGCTAATGGTACCAGGAGGCAGGGGACACGATGTTTTACCCAGGTTTGGGCCCTCTCGATGGAGGTAATACCCTACTTCCTGCTTGATTGATCTTGATGATATGAGTATTACAAGAGTTTATCTACCACGAGATCATAGAGGCTAAACCCTAGAAGCTAGCCTATGATTCTGATTGATTGTCCTACAGACTAAACCCTCTGGTTTATACAGAAACCGGAGGAGGCTAGGGTTACACAGAGTCGGTTACAAAGAAGGAGATCTAACATACGAATCTCCAAGCTTGTCTTCCATGCAAAGGAGAGTCCCATCCGGACACGGACGAAGTCTTGACTCTTGTATCTTCATAGTTCAATAGTCCGACCAAAGTATATAGTCCTGCTGTCCGGATACCCCCTAATCCAGGACTCCCTCAATCGTTGGATTGACACATGTCCATTGGTATTTGCATGTTCATAGCTCTACCTTGTGCTAGAGATGCGATGAAAAATACCTGATATTGACGCATGATGTTGCATCTAGGCCATGATCATCTCTTGGTTACAATCCTTTGAAAACCCCATCGGGTGCCCCTAATGCCCGTGGGTAATGTTGAACTAGATCACCACTTGATGAAGAAGTGGTGCACTGAAGCAAGTGAATATGTGTTGTTTACAGAGATGGATTAGATTTAAGGTTTGTTGACCATCCCAACCTTACATGCGCAACCACTCTACCCTTATATGGGAAATGGCATTATTGATTACCTAGTTTGTGCTAACATGGATGCCCGCATTACTAGTGACAGGAGTGGCGTGGTCACTCTCGGGACGGGGTCGTGCCAGGGAAGGCGGCCATGACTGCTTTTATAGTGCACCGGACACACCGTTGGTACCCCGTGCTTGTGAGATGTGATGAATATGGGAGCGTGGATCCACAAGAATTTTTTTACATGAAAATGTTTGGCACGGGGGCTGCTACCAATCGAGTAGACTCTTTGTTAGTCACGGCTAGGGAAAGGTAGTGATCGGGTGCTTACCCCTGGTACTTGAGGTACCACGGGTCGTGGATGACATAAAAGTTCCCCGGATCTTGTGGGTAAAGTGTGCAACCTCCACAGATTGTCAAACTATTCGAAAAGTCATGTCCACGATCAAGTACAGTTGGGTGGTGCTGCTTAGACTATGTCCATATGTTTCTGAAAAACAACAGAAATTGGAATTGTTGATGTGAATCATGATAAGTTGGAGATTGAGTTATGAGAAACTCATTCTCAATGTTGATATCTGAAATCCCTTGATTCATGATCCTAGGCGCATTATTAACACCACAAGTATTGATCATACTTGCATGAGAAAACTAACTTACCACCAACATGCCAACATAGTGTTAGTATCATGCATATGCCATCCTATTACCATTCATGGGTTGCTTGCGAGTACATACAAACGTAATCATTGGCTTGTCCCTGGCTATTTACTTGGCCAGGCATGGAAGAGCAGGAATATGAGGAAGAGTTCTTCGGTGACGAACATGCGAACTAGGACGCCTTCCCAGTCAGAATGCCTGTAGGGTTAAGGCAGATGGCATGGGTTCTAATTATCAATGAAGATTTCCGTTGCTTGTGTTTTATTTGATGTTCAGCCATTAAGGCTTTATCTATGTAATACTTGACCATAATGGTCATAATTTGTGTAAGACAGTATGTATGCATGTAAGACTCTTTTTATTCAGCTTCTGTGTGTTCAGTGAGCATTGATATCTGGGATCACTGTACACGTGCATTCGGTGATTACGACTTATGAGTTGGGGTCCCCACACTGAGTCAGGTCTATGCGTAGATGATATGTACGAGTAGAACACAAAGCAGTTGTGGGCGGTGATGGTCATACTGCTTACCACCAGCGTTTTATTTTGATTCGGCGGTATTGTGGGATGAAGCAGCCCGGACTAACCTTACATGTCCACACACATGAGACTAGTTGCACCGACTGACATGTAACTTGTTTTGCATAAAGGTGGCTGGCGAGTGTCTGTTTGTCCTACTTTAGTTTAATCGAATTTGACTACGACCGGTCCTTGAAGAAGGTTAACACATCAAACCTGCACTACTAGTTATAAGCCTAGCATTAGTGCGGGTATTCGAAGGACCGGCACTACTGATACAATGCTACAACTGACATGTATCAGTAGCGCGTGTTAGCCCACACTACTGATATACATGGGTAGCAGTAGTGAGCTTTGCAGCAATGTGCTACTGCTAATAGCTTGAGCGCTCTGAATTAAGCCGCGCTACTGGTAAGGGCGCTCTGCTGCTAACTTTATTCCCCTCGCTACTGCTATTTTTATTAGTTTCGAATTTTTTTGCATATATGTTTTGTATTTGAACAGGGTTTATACAATAATCTTTAGCATATCATACACATACAAATGTAATCATAGCATATACATACAAATAGTCTCATCAAATCATGTCATCATCATAGTCATCATCCAAAACAAAGTGGTCTTTCGTCATCATCTCGAAAATACAGATACAAGTCTTGAATACTTACAACTATATCATCATCCATCTAAACAATGATATACACGAGAAGAGCTATCTCTATGAGTGAGAGCGGAACTATGCAGTACATGAGGTGGCGGTTATGAGTCCTATCTCGCGCTAGCGTGACCCTCATGTAACTAGGTTTTGCTTCTTGTCTACTTTTGAAGCCTTTATGGCTGGCGCCCGAGACCCCCTCTACTTGCGCCCGACACTCGGGACACTTGTCGTACACTCCCAGAACCTTCCCTTTGTACACGACATAGCGCTGCTTCTTCACCATCAAGAATCTAGGTACTTATTAGAGATGCATCTTCATCAGGACAATGTACAATCATATGCAACACACTACACTTGAGCAATAAGAAAAAGAAAGGGTTAGCAACTACATGCAACATATAGTAAGCATATAAATAATCAACGCAGTTTCATCGTAGGAAACTAATTAACTAGAGGTAGGCAGGTCATCATACCCAAACTAAAAAAGTAGCATTACGCAATTTCGGCAGGGACTGTGGACATCACAAAGTTTCATCCTATAGAAACTATACAAATTCAACCGACACGTATCATGATCATCGGCATCGTAAATCACTAGAGGTTCCAGCCTTCCATATCATCGAGGATGCACCCTAGCTTCTTGAATGATGTGAGATCTTGATGTTGAGTGCCTATGCGAGTTCGGACGTTAGCTCGCGATATAGAGCCGTGATTGTAGCAATGTCCCTTTGGGTGCGATAGAAGTCATCTGTAAGTTTATAATCCGCTTCTCCATGAGATTCCACCCACTTGCGGATATGATCATCGTTTCTTCTTGTCATGCAAAGATTTTGGTGATCCCTTCTGAACTCCATTATGAGATGGAGGAGGTAGAATCCATCGTTCTTGCTTGGTTTTGGGATATGGATGCAGCACAAGTTAGTTTTATGCGAGAAACCCGTCTTCTTGTTCCTTTGTTTCCTAATCTGCAGGTGGCCACCCCTCAAGATGAAGCCTTGGAGAGCATCATCTAGAATATTCATTACGTGGGTGTAGTCCTTCTTCTTGTAGTTCTTGTAGGGTCGAAATACACGGCGTGGGAGACTCATGGGTAAAGAATGATAAGGACGGCATGCCCGTTGTTGTGGGGAAAAACACCTCAAATTATTCTCCATATGAGTGCGAAGAAATGATTGAAATGTACGAAAGGGTTGTCCGGCACTGAGTTACTTTGGATGATAAAGCAGGAGGACAATTGCCTGATCCTTATTCTGTACCATGAAGTTTTTGAGGTACTCCCAACAAGTTTTACGCTCAAAGTCGCTGAGACTCTAGGAGGACTCGTGCATGTAGTATGGATCCGCCACACAGATTTGTGAGACTTCTTCCCTCTTCATGATGGAGCTCATATGTAGCGCAAAAGGCGGATGATTGTACATTTGAGCCGCCTTGTCAGAAACATCTCGAAGATATGCTCAAATCGCATGAAGAACACCTCCACGGGCCATGTGTCGACGTAGAACTTCCCCTCAGGCACACGAGCCGCGTATGTCGGATATCCTGGATCCTTCGATGCTAGTAGGGTTTTCTTAGTCGACAACACATGGTCGTGAAGTCTCCTGACATCCCTTGATATTGCCTCCAGCGGTTTCGGTGGTAGCATTGGCTTGCCCGTGACATGGAGCATGGACGCACCTTTGACTGGTACACGCTCTTCAAAATCCGTCATATGATTGCTATGTGCTATGGCTAGTTTGTAGGCAATAGAGCCTCTCTTTGCCAGTCTCTTCCTCTCCTTTTTCTTGGGCTGACCTTCCAGATCCTTCCTTAACCCCTGCCGCAGTGTTGTCAGGATAAGCACTGTACGACCCTCAACTAGTTGAGCCTGTGTTCAGGCGACATCTTCAGGCGTGTCCTGTGAGGATTGCATGAAGAGAGACTTCTTACAATCACTGCTTGGACGTTCCTGCACGGGCAGATCATCCATATCCTCATCAGCATACTAATAGCCCGAGTCATCATATGGCTGACTCATCATATCTAAGTCATCGTCTGTCAGGACCCGACTCAGTACCACATCGATCTAGCATGTAACACATCATATCACTTTGCGGCCTCACGCACGGTATCCCCACGGGTATCGCCTTACCTTTGCCCGGGACCGTTTGCGCCTTTTGGCACACGTATATGATAGTGTCGCTAGCATCCATATGACAAGGAGCCCGGGCTGACATGGCTAGTCATAAACCCAAAGTGGCACAGACTTACAGGGACAGGCATCCATGACCCAGCATCGAACGTGTCGGTCATCAGCGAGTGAATCTAGGCTGTAGCACTGGGCTAGCAGGACTCCGGTGAACCGGGCTGTAGCGGGCTAACAGGACTCCGGTATCCATCGCGTGACATTTCCCCGAAGGAACAGACACAGGAACGAAGAAGGACACATGCCGGCCAGCCTAAGTGTTCCGGAGCAGTAGCAAGCTACCATGGCTCGGTGGAAACACTAGGAGACATTTCCCGGTAAGAGAGGCTACTAAAGATAAACAACTAGATAGTCAGATCCCACACATACCAAGCATTTCAATAACATACACACAATATGCTCGATATGTGCAAACACAACATGGCATAACAACATGACTCTACGACTCAAGTATTTATCAATAGGCTCCGAGGAGCGAGATATTACAAACAGGGGTCTCACGACCCAACATTCAGAGCATACAAATCAAAGCACAAGCGGAAGCTATCATGTCTGGGTACAGACATCTATAAATGGAAAAAAAGGCTGAGAAGCCTGACTATCTACCAAATCCTGCTGAGGCGCAAGATCGTAGCTGAGGTAACAAGCTAAACATCGAAGTCCACGTGGAACTACCAGTGAGACCGAAATCTCTCTACAAAAACATAAAATAGGCAAACGTGAGTACAAATGTACCCAGCAAGACTTACATTAGAACTAACTACATATGCATCATTATCAACAAAGGGGATGGTGTGGTTTAACTGCAGCAAGCCAGCTTTGACTCGGTGGCTATCCTAAACTACGACTGCAAGCAACTCTTTGAAGTGGCGCACACGAGTCCACATATTCACCATATCAATACACCACTATGGATCCGCTACCGTCTCCCTACGAGAACGCCATCCATAGCACTCACGCTTATCTTGCATATTTTAGAGTATCCACTTTCACTTGTCTATGAACTGATATAAGCAACCCAGAAGTCCTTTACCGTGGACACGGCTATTCGAATAGATGATATTAACCCTGCAGGGGTGTACTTCTTCATACATGTTTCCACCACTTAGCGTCTGCACACGACATGTGCTCGGCAGACTTCAAGCGAAAGTCGACGTGGGTGTAGACCACGACCTACCTAAACACTCAAGTCTCTAGTCCAGGTTTATCGCCTATTCGGGTTCCATCCATGAGGAGATCCGGCCGGAGTTTCGCTCACAGCCCCAAACGATGTGAACAGGGTTCCGTGACACCAAACGGGCGCCCGGTATACCCGGCCACGTGCCTACCGCATCACAGCCCACCCCTACGGTCAGCGCTATCCACGGCCTCCAGCATACTACTAACACCAGAAACTACTTGCAACTCCTGGACAGAGGACAAGGGTGAATAAGAAGTCGAGCGGGGTCATATTTCAGGGCCCAATGCATGGTAGTAGCTGAATCATGGATCACAAACACAGAACTCAGTTCCTGAGGACGGCTTCAATGAGACAACCCACCATGTACTCCTACATGGCCTCTCACCGATACCTTTTACCAAATCGTGTTCACACACTTAGCTCACACATAGTAGGACATGTTCACACACCTCTGATTCATCCACGATGAATCAGACCTGACTCAACTCTAAGCAGTAGCAGGCATGACAAACAAACATGAATGAGTAGGCACAACAGGGCTCAAACAACTCCTACTCATACTAGTGGGTTTCATCTATTTACTGTGGAATGACAGGTCATGCAAAGGATAAAGGGGTTCAGCTACCGCGGCAAGTAACAGATGAATCATTGTTGTCCTAATGCAGTAAAAGAGAGCAGGAGCGAGAGAGTAGGATTGTATCGGAATGAACAAGGGGGTTTTGCTTGCCTGGCACTTCTGAAGATAACATTGAGTCTTCATCAGTGTCAACGATCACATCATCGGTATCACGTCTATCAAGAGGGGACAAATACCGGCAACACAGAAGGGAACACAATCAATGCAATGCACAATATGATGCATGCTATGACATGGCAATATGAGTGTGTTTTGGGCTAATGCACCTAGCTATGATTTAAATGAAGTTGGTTTGAATACATGATTCAAATTCCAACTCCATGTATGATTATTAAAAATGCCCTTTATTTGTTTTGTCCAAAACAGAGGACAAACATTGTTCAAACATGCATGAAAATGGTACAGATGGATTCCTTGAATTTTTCTGATAATTTTTCATATATAAAACATTTAATTTGGAGTTACGGTTAATTCTCTATGATTTATTGAAGTTTTAGCTATTTTCTGGAATTTCCTGAATATAATAAAATAAACTAAATTCCAGAAAATGAATATTGCGTCAGCATGACCTCACCCTGACGTCATCAGGTCAACAGGGCGGGTCCAGGTCAAACCTGACGTGTGGGGGCCACACGTCAGTGACACAGGAACTAATCCCGGTCAAACCCAGCGCTGACTGGGGTTTGACCAGGGGTGGGGCCCACTGTCAGTGTCAGCAGGGGGGGTAATTAGTTTAACTAATTCGATTAGTGCTAATCCTAATTAGCTAACAGGGCTGGGCCCACCTGTCATTGAGTCAGGGGCGTCCAACTGGGGTCAAACTCGCCGGACTTGGTCCACGGCTCGTCGCCGGTGAAGCCCAAGACGGCGGAGGGGGTCGGAATTCCTCCTCCGGCGACCAAATGGCCGGCGGAGGGCAGCTACGTGACGCTGAAGATCCCGCGCGTCGAGTGGTGCGGTCAGTTATGCCGGGGGCGACCTATATCGACGGCGGCGAGCTCAAAGGCGGCGGCCGGAGTTCGGGCAACCGCGGAGATGGCGCTATAGGGCATGGCAGGGAGCACCCGTGGGTGTTTCGGGTTCGCAGGAGCGCGGTGAGCACGCTGGTGATGCTCGGGCGAGCGGCCGAGCTCACGAGCGCGGAGCTCGTTGACCATGGCGGCGGCGAGCCTCGGCGGAGGTGGGGAAGCTAGCTAGGGGAGGGGAACGACGGGGATTCCAGGGGGAAAATGGAGAGTGGCTCACGTAGGGACTAGCAGAGTCGACGACGAGGTCGGGGAAGTGCTGGAGCCCGCGAATCGACTGCGAAGTCACCGGCGGCCGGAGGTTGAAGATGAGGCCGGGGATGACGTTGCAGCGCTCCCCTGGTCGCATGCGTCAGTGTGTAGCTCCACGGCGTCGTGGTGGAGCTCTTCGCCGTGCTGGTTGGGCGGGTGGTGGCCTGTGGCCACGGCTACGGCGACGGCGTGCCCTCGGGGCTCACAGGGAAGAGAGGGGAAGAGGGAGCCAGAGGAGGGGGGAGCGGTCCAGAGGGAGTGGGGAGAACGAGGGGATGGCTCTGGGTGTCTCTGTGGCGTCGCGAGGATGTCGGGGAGGCTGCCACGGCGAAGCAGGAGGTGGAGGCCTGGGCACGGCGCGTCGACACGCCTCTGCCAGTAGGCAGAGGTTGAAGACGGCGGTGCCCCTGGTGGGCTGGGCCGCCAAGTGGACTGGCAGGGTGGGCTGGGCCAGCACAGGTGAGGCGCAGGTAAGCGACAGGTAGGCTTCTGCTCTTTTTTATTATTATTATTTCTGTTCTGTTTTTCCTTTGTTTAATCTTTTGCCACTGTTTTGAATTTAAAATAATTCAAACAATGCCAAAAGCTTCTCTGAATATTTTTATTTTGCTAGATGGACTTTTCCAAAAGCTCATAAAATATTTCAGGGGTATTTGAGATTATAATCTAGTTATATGAATATAATTCAAATTCAAATAGCTAATGATTTAAATTCAAAGTCCCAAAAATAAATCCTTTTAAAATGTTCATTATTTTTGGTTTGGATCAAAACCCTTGCCAAAAATATTAAACATCTAAGAAGAGCATTTTGGAACAATGAATGAGATTTTAGGGTTTTTGCCCTTTTTTTTAGTTAGGGTTTTGAGGCTTCTAAATTCCTCAGTTCAAGTTTCAAAATTTAAACATGATGCAAACACCAGGCAGCACCAGAAGCTAGGGATGTGACATCGTCATAGGCGCCTGTATTGAGGTACCAAAGAGGGTCATCCTCGTCCATCTCATCATCCATTCTTTGTTCTACGGGGGCGATTACACGCTACAAAAAAAGACACATCAGTGACATTTTGGGCCGAACGAATTTTTTTCCTGTCATGCTTATGACACTTCTATGACGATAATTGTGGAAAAACCCGATATCATCATAGATGTGGTGGGATCCAACTTCTATGACAAAAAATCATGATAGATAACGGGATTTTCGTCCTGGGCAGGCCGGAGACGGAGCTGCATGACATTCTTTCGGCAGTCCATGACAGAAAAAACTATGGTAGAAGCGAGGGCGAGGAAAATATCGGGGCGTTCCCGTTTACGGTGGGTTGTCGGGTCCAAATGATGCATGGAGGTTTGCGCGTTTCCCTCGTACACGTAAGTGCATGTGTGCAAGGCGTTGGGCTCTAACTGAACCCGAGCGAGGTGTTCGCTTACTGAACCCTAAACCCAAGCGATAGATCAATCCCTGGCTGTTAACTGAAGGCGATCGAGGGATTCCTTCGCTACTGCTACTAACGAACGTCAATCGAACCTGCTGCCTCTTGATGAACAATGAGCATTGTTGGGGGTTGGATGAATAGTTCCTGCTGGGGGTTGGATGAACATGACCCCGTGGTAGGAGAGGCCATTTCCGCTGGATGAACAGGACCCCGATCGAGCTGGTTGGGGGTGGATGAATGATGTCAACTGTGCAACCTTCTTCTTGTAGACGTTGTTGGGCCTCCAAGTGTAGAGGTTTGTAGGATAGTAGCAAATTTCCCTCAAGTGGATGACCTAAGGTTTATCAATCCGTGGGAGGCGTAGGATGAAGATGGTCTCTCTCGAGCAACCCTGCAACCAAAAAACAAAGAGTCTCTTGTGTCCTCAACCCTGCAACCAAATAACTGAGCGTGATAGACAACAATGGAGGGATGTGGGTGAGTAGATGGATGGCCTGACCAGCGGTGAGAGTAGTAGAGGCGGTGAGGCCTGTGCGGCAGCACAGCTAGCCACAAGAGGCGGGAGCAGGCGGTCCCACTGGCGTTGGATTTGGCGGCTGAGCAAGAAGATCAGATATTGAAGAAGAATATGTGAGAGAGAGTTGAGTGTTGGGGAGACATCATTTGAAGCACAAGAGCAAGGATTTCATCATCAACACACTAGCTATTACCTTTTGGAGAGTGGTGTCTCCTAGATTGGTTAGGTTTCACTTGGGAGCCTCCATCAAGATTGTGGAGTTGAACCAAGGAGTTTGTAAGGGCAAGGAGATCGCCTACTTCGAGAAGATCTACCCAACTGAGGCAAGTCCTTCATGGGCGATGGCCATGGTGGGATAGACAAGGTTGCTTCTTCATGGACCCTTCATGGGTGGAACCCTCCGTGGACTCGTGCAACCATTACCCTTCATGGGTTAAAGCCTCCATCAACGTGGATGTACGATAGCACCACCTGTAGGAACCACGCCAAAAAATCTCCATGTCTACATTGTGTTTCCTCCCTCCAAACTCCTCCCCTTTACCTTCATATACAATGATTTACATTCCGCAGCTATACTCTTAGAATTGCATGTGTAGGTTGATTGCTTGACTTGTGCTAAGTTGCTAAAATTTAACAAGACTTAAAATTGGGAAAAGGCTAGATTTTTGTTTGGTCAAGTAGTCTAATCACCCCCCTCTAGACATACTTTCGATCCTACAAGTGGTATCAGAGCTTTGGTCTCCATTTGCCTTGATTTCCATAACTTGGTGATCATAGCCTTGGTTTCACAACCTAGCAGAGTATGGCGTCTAGCGAGGGAAATTACAACCGTAGAGGTCCTTACTTTGATGGCACTAATTTTGCTAGTTGGAAGCATAAGATGAAAATGCATATTCTTGGACATAACCCCACCATTTGGGCTATTGTGTGTATTGGTTTGCAAGGTGAATGCTTCAATGGGAGAGAACCAAATCATGACGCAACTGCGGAAGAGTTGAAAATGCTGCAATACAATGCTCAAGCTTGCGATATCATTTTCAAAGGATTGTGCCCTAAAGAATCCAACAAAAGCAGCCGTCTTGAGAATGCAAATGAAATTTGGGATACTTTGATTTATGCATGAAGGTATCGAGTCCATCAAGGAATCCAAGTTGGATGTGCGTCAAAGTCAACTTAACAAGTTCAAAATGAAGGATGGTGAAGGTGTCGCTTAAATGTACTCTAGGCTTGCTCTCATCGCAAATGTGATTGCCGGCTTAGGAAGTGAAGAGATGACTGACGAATTCATCATCAATAAGATACTATGAGCCTTGGATAGAAATAATGATATTGTGTGCACATTGATCCAACTGATGCCCAATTACAAAGATCTCAAGCCAACAGAGGTCATTGGAAGAATTGTTGCTCACGAGATGTCACTCAAGGATATGGAAGAGCTTCACAACAAGTCTAGTGGTGCATATAAATCCTCATGTGATGCTCCTGCCACATCAAGTGAAAAATAAGTCTTCAATGAGGAATTGAGCTTAATGGTGAAGAACTTCAACAAATTCTACAAGAGTAGAAGCAAAGAGAGAATCTCTAAGTCAAGATACTACCATGAAAAAAGATCTTCTAGTCGTGAACGTAATCGCTACAATTGTGGGAAACCCAGACACTACTCCAATGAGTGTACGACTCCCTAAAAGAGAAGAGAAGACTCAACTAAAAGAAGAAGTAGAAGAGACGAATCACCTCCAAGAGAGAGAAGGAGTAGCGATGATCGCTACGAATGAAGAACCTCTCGTAGAAGCAAGGATTCAGAAAGGAAGAACAAGTTATCAAAAGCTACACAAAATGAAGACATCAAGCTCATGTTGGTGAATGGGTATCCAGTTCTGACTCTGACCACCATTCCGAGAGAGTAACACTCCGACTCCGAGTATACTCAAGATGAAGGTGTTGCCGGTCTTGCACTTGTGTCAACCAACTCCTACAGCATATTTGACTCACCAAATGAAGGAATTGGAAGATACTTCATGGCTAAAGGCCCCAAGGTATCACACCCCGAGTATATTGATTTCAATAGTGATGAAGATGATTTGCTAGGTGATGATGAGTTACTTGTTGACAATGCTAGTGATGAAAACTATGATGAAACTGTTATTAATCATGCTAATCAAGATGAAACGAATGACAATGATAATAAGGAGATTGAGCATCTAACTATAGAACTAAACACTCTTAAGTTAGCTCATGAAACTACTTTAGGAGATCATCGAGAACTTCTAAAAATCTTGAGAACCTACACTTCGAGAAGCTCAACCTAGAGCAAGAACATGGGTTCTTAAAAGCCATCAATGATGATCTTCGGAAGAAAAGTTCTTCTTACATTTCCAAGAATTTACTCTTGTCTACTTCCATTCCACAAGTAAAATCCAGCAACAAGAGTAAGAAAGATTATTCTTCCAGTAGTAACAACACTCATGCTAAATCCAATATTGGTGCTTCTAGTAGTTCTCTTGATTCCACTAATGATTCACTTAGACAAGTTACACTTGAGCAAGAAAATATCTTATTGAAGGGAATTATAGAGAAAGGAGTTTACAAGAGCCTTGCCAGAAGTAAGCAATTTTAGGAAATTGTACGCAAGCAAGGAAGGCACCGGAAGAATCAAGGTGTTGGCTTTGAATAAAAGTTCAATGCCAATGGAGTTGAGTGGGAAGAAGATCGATCAATGCCAAGACGAAGTTTGTTCCTCAATAAGAGAAGTATGATCCTACTTCCTTCAAGGGGACACAAGCTCAATATGATCTTCCACCACAAGACCACAAGCTAAAAGGCAAGGAAAAGCTTCAAGAGGAGATTGATGCATTTGAAGAAGCTCCAAAGGCCTTGGTCAAGTGGGTTCCCAAGTCTACCTCAAGTTAGACTTCATCAAGTACATCTACGAACCCAAGGATTCCCATCAAGATGATGTGGATCCCGAAGAAGAAGAACTAGAGAGTTCTTGAGGGTGAATTCGCCAACATACTTCACTTATATTCATTTTGCCAAGAACAAGTGCAATCAACTTCCACATATTGCACTAGTTCAGGGAGTCACAAACCCTCTTGTTAGTAAGTCATGGGACAAGGTAACTTAATGATTTCATGTACATCATCTTGTGTGTACTTCACTCTATGTCTATGGATATCCTTGCTTGTTCCTTGTGGGACTAACCCATGTAGGTATTGAAAGTGCAACTCATTCCAATGGATTGGTCCAAATAATCTACGTCGACATTGAGCATCCAAATCTCCAACATCTACATGAAGTCATCATCGACAAAACCCAAGGTTATTTCATCCCTCTAAAAGGGGATATCACATCTAGAGGGAGCTTTACTCTAAGAATTGATCTAAAGCAACTCTAATGGTGTGAACACAACAATGCTTTATGTAAAAGTGGTAACCCCACTTGTTATTAAATGACGAGTATGACCTATGATCAAATGTTCTCATTTGACTCCTAAGTCAATATACTCATATATAGATGACCTAGTCATCGCCAATTGCTTGATAGATGCCAGAGTGCTTGTGCATGCTTTGCCACACATTTCATTTGCTATCTTATTGTATGAGCATGTTGCTTGCATAATTTTTCTTCATTCGAAGATATCCATTTTTTGATTGTTTGGTCTTTTCTTTTGCCAAATGGATGGACAAGAATGCCTAAGTACTCTGTCTAGCTATCTATGCTTTTCTCGTCTCAAACTCTATTCATGCTACATCACAAAGTTTGATCAAGTCAGATTCCAACCCTCTGGGTGAGGAGCACTCGGAGCCACCGATTCATCATAGACTTAAACTTCCAAAACCTCTTGATGTACTTCGGTCTGACCGATTCATTCCTTTCGGTCATGCCGAGTTCATTAAGTTGATCTTGGTTTCAATCTTGGTGTAGCTGATTTGAACACTTCAGTCTCACCGAGTTGCAGTCACCGCTGGCGATTCTGCATCTTGATGCCACTGAGTTGTTCCACTCGGTCACACCAACAGGGTCTGGATATATATACCCAAGGGTCGAATATTTGGAAATTCCTCCGGAACCCATCGCCCGTGTTGTCCAGCTCTGCCAACTTGAGGTCTCCGGATCATCGCCTCCATCGCCAGCGACCTCCTGCCGCTAGTCTCTGCCGCCATCAACGGATTCTTCTCTGTCGTTGTCATCGTAGCAAGCTCACCGCCAAGTTAGGGTATGAGCTCGAATCCTGTGTGCAATCTCTGTGCCTGATTCCTGCACTTAGGACAATGCCATGAAGCTTACCAAGTTTGAAACACTTCTATCCAATCAAAAACCTCATTAGATTAGTTTTTATTTGAAAACATAGGGTTAGGTTTCCGCCGAATTCATCTCGGACCAACCGAGTTGTAGAAATCAGTCTCACCGATTTGGCCCAGGACATTGCACTTGTGATTTTCGGTCTGACCGAATCTTGCAAATTCGTGTGACCGAGTTCAGATCTCTGTGCAACCCTAGCAATCTCAGAGTCACCAAACTGTGTCTCAGTTTGACCGATTTCACCAGTTTAGACTCCAAACATTGCTTTGGTGTCACCAAGTTCAACAAATCGGTAGCTCCGAAATGACTTCTGTAGAAACTAAAACTAAGTTTTTGGCCTATTTGTTTTGCAAAATCTCTGCACTTTGTGATGCTTATCCCCACTACCTCATCTATATCTATTCACAGGGTCAACCTTCAGCTTTCATCGAAGTCTGACAATAGTGACAGCCAGAATAGGTCCGAGGAACAGGTTCAGATGAGTGAGGGCACTAGTCCCTCTGACAACAGCTATGATTATGGAGCAAAAGCACTCCCGGCAACCTGCCAAAAGCTGTAACTAGGCAGAGGAAGAAGAAGACGTTAGATTCTAAGGATGAGGATTTTAAGGTTGATGAGGAAGTCACTTCCAAAAAGGAAGTGGTCAAGAAAGAGTTTGGCACTGCTGCTAACACCAAGCCAGGGATGAAAAAGAAATCTCCTGCCAGAAGGATTCCAATGTCCAAAGCCAGAGCCTCAACCCAGGAAACCATGGAGTTCACACTTGAACCAAAAGATATTGGTGAGGGCAAGAAGAGGAAGGAGAGGTGTCATGGAAACGTCACGACAGATGTCCTAGCAAAAGGACTTAGTCGTGGAGCCATCGCCACTAGGAAGCTTCAAGGGGTTAGACAAAGGACACGGGAGTTTATACTGGTTTGGCCCCTTGCGGTGAAGGTAATGGCTTAATCCAGTTTGAGGTGGGATTGCTTATGTCTCGATTACCAGGGAGTGAATTCGCTTGACCTAGTTCTCGATATGATGTTACTTGTCCAGAAACACCGCCGGGTTGTCCCTTTATATACAGTGGTCGGCGCCCAGCGACTCACACTGTCCCGGCCGGCTCATGAACAGTGTCTGGCTCAGTGTCTGTCTATTCCTGCCTTACAATACAAGTCATATACATATGGCGGTTTATTTCTATGGGCCTTATGCCACCTTTGGGACTTGGGCCCTTAACTGAACTGTCGTCTTCAAATGTCGTCTCGGGCTTCATATGATGAATCACCGTAGGTATAACCCGGCCCCTTCTAGGCGGGTCATACCTAGTAGTTATATCCCGAACATTAGGCCCCAGATTGATTTGAACTGGTTAATGTCAATCTTCAACACTTAGAAAAAATCTTCTGCTCTTCATTGTGCGAGAGTTTATAACCCGCCATGACATCATCTTCTGGATTTGTGATAACCCGCCATGACGTCATCTGCCATTAATTCACACTTTATCCATCATATCTCAACGGATCCTTATCTTACTAACCATCCCGAGAATCAAGGCATCCTAGTAGCTGGATAACCATATTTTCGGCCTCCTAGTTTTTCGCGCCCACTTATCAGTCCTTCCTTATAAATAGCCACAACAGGTCTTCTTCTCATTCTCCCCCTTTCCATCGTGTCCTCCCTCTCGCAACCTCTTCCACTCGAGCTTAGCCGCCGCTGCAGAGCGCACCGTCGTCTTCGTCCCAGGCCGCTGCATCACCCTGAATCGAACGAGAGAACGGCGGCGACCCTCCGAAGTAGATCTGCACCTGTAAGTTTTTGTTGTCCTGCACCTCAGATCTGCATTAGGGTTTCTGAACTTCTGTGTGTTCTTCATAGTTCATCATAGTTCATGTTCAGTGCTTGCACCGTGAACCTTGTGGTTGCTGTTTTGCCTTTTCTTTCAATACTAGCAGACCCCTTTCCTAGAAGAAAAGATCCCTCTAGAGCTTATGAACTCATATGTACTAGTTTTTTGGTCTAGATTCATTTCCTTTTTCTGAACATCCGTTGATCCAAAACAACTACTGCAATCTGTGAAACTTGTTTGTGTGACACTTAGCCAAAAATCTGTGTTCTGATAGATCCACCTAGCCATGACGGCTCAAACCACCGGATTAAATTGCAATGCTCAATAGATAACATCCGACTACCCATGGCGGCTTAAATAACCTGACTGCTCACGGCGGTTTAAATAACCTGACGTAGTTAGTCATATACCATTAGGACCCTTTATAAGCCGCCATTCCAAATATGTGTTGTAATACTTTTCCTCCGGCTTAAATTTCAACTGACAATTTTTCTCTTTTTAGGCTTCCTTCTTCACAATGCCGCCCAAAACAGTCACTTCGTGTAACTGGGTCAAATCCATTGTCACAGAGAGTACACTTGACGATTTTGTGAAAATCGGCTATCTGCCTAAAAAGGATGTGCAGTCGTACCGTGCTCCTGATCCAACAGAGGAAAAGCCTCAGCCCAAAGAGGGGGAAGTCATCGTTTTCACTGATCACATGAACCGGGGCTTTTCACCACCCATTTCAAAGTTCTTTAGAGACGTCCTGCACTTTTTTGACCTCCGTCCTCAAGACATCGGACCCAACTTTGTGTCTAATATTTGAAACTTTCAAGTATTCTATGAGGTGGATCTTGAAGAAGAGCCCAGCTTGCTGCTTTTCAGAGAGTTGTTTTATTTGAACCGCCAAAATGAATACTCCAATGAACCTAGTTTGGAACTCGGCGGGGTCTCAATCCAACGACGGAGAGATGCCATTTTCCCTTACGCGAATCCACCAAGTCACCCCGAAGACTGGAACCAGACATGGTTCTACTGCCAAGACACTTCTCCGGCTGATGAGAATCCTTTACTCGGCCTTCGCACCCTGCGCCTTGATTCCAATCATCCTCTTCCAAACAAGTTGTCAGCTGCTGACCGCCAGAAGCTCGCTCCTACCATGTCTAAGGTCATTGGTCTTTTAGGGAATGGCTTAAATGTTATTGACTTGGTCCGGTGCTGGGTCGCATGGCAGATCATCCCGTTGAGCCATCGCCCCGGTTTAATGTGCACCTAAACAGGCGAGAAGAAAGATCCACTGTGCCACAGCCCTAACGATTTACCTGAAGATGTTATCAATGATATGACAACATCACTTTTTAATGAAAGCCTAGCAGACTGCGGCAAGCTGGGCTTAAGCCCTTTCTGCAAAGCTAACCCAGCTCCAGGGGTAAGCCGCCAAACTGAGTTAATTTATCTTCATCCTTGATATTTTGTCTTTTAATCAAACCTTTGCTCATTTTCTCAGGCTGGTGACAAATTTTGGAAGAAAAGATATGATCATGAGGCTGCAAAGAGAGCCAGGAATGCCAAGAAAGCCGCCAGGAGAGCCACCACCAAGAAAAGAGGAAAGAAGCCCAGCGCTTTTGAATTGCTTCAACTAGCAGACTCCTCTGAGTCGGAAGTAGCCCTCGACTCTCTTGGCTCCTTTTTCAATCACCTTATTAACACTGATTATCATCAGGCTGACACGGGAACAAGTCAGTGAATGGAAGAAGAGGTAAATATTATTTCCTTCGACTCCAAGCCTTTGCCAAGATAAAAATCCGAAGAGTAACCTAGAAAGTAAGATTTTCTCATCCCTTAGCTTATTAGGATCCTCAATTTCTTTTGAAGAGACAGATTCATGAGAGCCGGAGGCAGACCCGGACCAACAAGGATGCAGAACTCTCCTCTAGCTTACCAAATACACCAAGGTAGCGCCGGAACGAGGTCACCTCCGACTTAAATCATTTTTATCCTTTGGCGGGTCTCACTCGTTAACCACTCAACTCTTTTGACTCAAATTATCAAGAAACTTCACATTCTTCCAGCGACTCAATCCAGTCCAACATGCCGGCTTTTAAGACCGCTCTAGGGTAATGACGATTTACTTATCGTATACTCATTACAATCCTTTATACTTGCACTGACCTTTTTGACCTTCTGCAGTGGAAAAGCAAAGCCCAGCAAGAGGGCGAAGAAGAACAAGCCGGTCAAAGAGCCAACCGTCAATGAGCCAGAGCTCCAGACGGCCACGCCTGTGTCCTATGATCCTGAGCCGCCGCTGGAACTGGTTCACGATACGCCACCGATGACTGCTGACCCGCCTGTTGATCAAGCCACTGACGGCTCTGTAAACCCTGAAGCCTCAAGCATGGCTAAGACAGGCGACCTACAAGATGTTGATGTGGAAATTACCAAGACTGGCTATACTGAGCCGGGGAGACCTACTGTGCTAGGCAAGTGTTCTGCCAAGGAGGAGCACATTGAACGACCTAAAGTCATATTTGATGTTGCTGATTATACTCAAATGAGCATTGGCAAAGTTTTTTCTGGCTATCTTAGCCAAGTGCACAGCAGCCGCGATCTTGAAGTTGATATGGTAAAACAAATGCACCAGAAATTTGAGGTATAAATTCTTCCCTTCATTGAATTATCCTTACTATGCCAGCCCCCAAGTCTATTGCTTATGATGAATATGCTATAGACTTAGAATGAACTTATGAGCATCAGTAATATCCTTTGGTAAAACCTGTAAAAAATCTGGCTTAATCCGTAGTCCCCAAGGGCCGGTTTAATCAGCATGAATGAGATGGTCCTTCACATGCTTGTGTAGAATATAGTACTTGTGTAGCTTTTAACAGCAATATGCATTAGCCCCCAAGTGCCAAGTACTCTTGCTTGCAAAGTGCTTGGTACTTATTCTCATGAACCGCCACTTAGATAGAACTTTCGGTAGACATTAGCCCCCAAGTGCCAAGTGTTGTTGCTTGCAAAAGGCTTGGGACTTAATATTGTATGCTAATACTTACGTTTTTGATACGGTATTTGCACAGACCACCACTGCTCAACTTCAATCTGAGCTGTCTGAAGCAAAGAACCGCTTGAAGTTGCAGGTGACTGAAACCCAGAGGGCCAACTCCAAATTTGAATTCAGTGTGTCTGAGCAAGAGAAACTGAAGGCCGAGTTTGAAGTTGAGAAAAAGGTCTGGGCTGAGGAAAAGATTGCCTCAACCCATCAAGATGAGAAAGCAGAGGCGGCTCTTGAAGAGGTGACCATTGAATTATCCAGCTTAAAACACCATGTGTCTTAGATGGTCTTAGCAATCTTTGGTAAGCCGCCCTACAAGTGTTAAGTATTGAATCTTTCTGGTGATCATATGAATTGTCGTTAACTCACCTGCTATTGCTATGCAGGCCCCAGGAGCACCAACCTCAATCAGGACAGGCTGGTGAAGCTGAAGGTGGTTTACACGCTTGTAGAACAACTTTACACTGGAGCTCAGCGTGCCTCAGCCACAGTTGCCCTATCAAATGAAGCCCCCACACTTCTCGTTGATGTGTTAAAGAAGCATTATGCGCTACCACAGCGGTTCACCGAATTAAAGCAATCCTATGCGAGAGCCGGAGCTGTGGCTGCTTTAAGTCGGGCCAAAGCATGGCTACCGGAATTAGACCCGGCCGACATCGCCATTGGTTATCCAAGCCTTAAGGAGGATGGCACTTTATTTGAACTGGAGGACTTCACTACTTGTGTGAAGGAAATACGTCCTGTGGCCAATTTGATTACCGATGAGACAGACCTCACCAAGTATTGTCGGTGTTCTGGGAACGGGGGTCCCCAGACTAGCCTGCCTGCGGCCTACAGCATGGCTCAGCAGTGGCCTAGTATGGCCCGTCTTCATCAACAAACGCTCAAGACCCTCGCGAGGGGCCAAGCCTCGCGGGGCGGACGACACAAGGCCTCCTCAGGGGCGGCCTCACCAAGCAGGCTCGCGAGGAGGCGGAGAGATCAAGGCGAGGGGTACCTCACGAGGTGCTCGTGATGCAAGCCATGACGATCAAGACCAGGCAGACGCCAGCCTGCACAGTGTCCACGTTTCCTCTTTGGTGCAAAGGCGGCAAGCGCAGGCGCGGAGTACCGAGGCATCATGCAATGGTTTCCATATCAGTGCAACGAGACCAAGACCAGCAGGACGGCAGGACAGAGGTCACCGTGGAGCCCAAGAGGGCGTCATCACCAGTGCCTTTGACAGTCGAAGACGACCTTTAGTCAGGATAGCTTGTACTACTTGTCCCCTTTCAAAATGGCCGTTGTTGGCTCCCTTCCCGCTGAATATTTGGGAATAGGACCATGGCCTATCTATATAGGGCTAGCCACCACAGTAGAAAGAGAAGTTAAGCTCATCCACACCACCACAAGAACACCTCTCCTCGCGAGGTTGTTCTTCCTCTGTACTGTTCATCGTCAGCCCAAGAGGAAATCCACCACACCACACACTGGATTAGGGTATTACACCACAATGGTGGCCCGAACTAGTATAAACCTTGTGTCTCTTGTGTTGTTCATTGTGATAGCTTAGAATCACGGCGAGCTTGTGGGCGTGTTTTGGTAAGGAGAAGATCTTCGTGCGCACCCCAGAGTTCAAACCTTAAAGGTTTTGCTGGAACCTGATATCCGACATTTGGCGCACCAGGTAGGGGTGTGCCGGAATCTTTTCTCCACTGATCTGCGTCCCATCGCTTCATCGCAACCATGGCAGACGCTCGCAGAGCTCGCGCCGAGCGCCGGGATGCTCTCGCCGCCCACGTCACCCAGACGGCTCCCGTTGGCGGGCCTCCTCGTCGTTCTCCGCCGCCTGCTGCCAACGCCGCCACCGGCCCGATAGGAAACGAGCAGCAAGCATCTTCGCTGCACCCCTCGGTGCGGCGAGAGGGCCGCACCGCCACTCCGTCGCTGACCCTAGCTAGTTCGTCGTCTTATGCTCGTCGTGCTCCCATGGACGCGCAGGCTGCGTTGCTCCTGGAATGTGAGCTCCTACACTACCGCCCCATCGACGACCTCTACGAACAATGGCTCGCTCGCATCACCGAGCTCGTCAGCGCTGTAGGGGGCTCTCCTGCGCCGTCCCTCTCGCTGCCTCGCCCTCTATCATGCATGGGCGACGCGGCTCAGGGAGCGCCTCCGCCACCTCCTCCACAAGAAGGCGCCCTGGCTCCAAGGCGCGCGGCCTCCCGATCGTGACTTGCCGCGTCCGGTGCCCGTGCAGCAAGAAAGAAGCTGCCAAGAAATTCCTCGGCCTCAAGAAGGTACTCACGTGCTCCCTGCACCAGCACAGCAAGACCGCATCCCTGCACCAGCACATCAAGACCCCGCGCTGCCCCTGGCGGCAGTGCGCGGGAACCATCAAGAGCAAGCCCCTTGTCTACAAAGGGCTCTGGTGGCCACCGCAGGTTGCCGTGCCTTCATCGCCGAGCTGTGTAGCGTCACCTGGCCCGGCAAGTTCAAGCCGGACCTACCCCCCCTCCCCGCTATGACGGTACTGCCGACCCCATGGAGTTCCTGCAGTTCTACGAGCTGGGTATCAAGGAGGCTAACAGAGATGAAACGGTCATGGCGAACTGGTTTCCCATGGCGCTCAAGGGTGGTGCCCGCACCTGGCTCCTGAACCTGCCTCCCGGCTCAATCTCCTATTGGGACGAGATGCGCAACCACTTCATCGCCAACTTCCAGGGCACTCGCGACCGCCCCCCTGCGGTGGGTGACCTGCGCCGCATCAAGCAACAGCCTGGAGAGACCATGCAGAAATACATCCAACACTTCAATAGCGCCCGCCTCAAGATCTCCAAGGTGATGGACGAGGCCATCATCTCAGCATTTTCTGATGGCGTCCGCGACGTCAAGATGAAGGAGGAGCTTGCCATCCACGATGATCTGTGCAGATCGCTGGAGCTGTTCAACCTGGCGACCAATTGCGCAAGAGCTAAAGAAGGACGCCTATCCCTCATTGAGCTTCCAGCTGCTGACCGAGAAGAGAAGAAGGCCAAGGCAAAGTATGTGATGCGCAAAGGAGCAGCCACACTCGCAGCAGAGCCAGACACGAAGCACGGCAGGGACAAGATGAAGTTGTCCAAGGGCAACCAATTCTGTGCCTACAACAACCTCTACAACCACAACACCAATGAATGTCAGGAGCTCAGGGCCGTTCGAGAAGGACGCTTCGACCAACACCCCGAGAACAACGACCGGGGCTACGGCCAAGGAGGAGGAAGAGGTGGAGGACGATGGGATGACCGAGGCCCACGCCAGGAGTGGCGTGACCGACCTCGCGAGGATCGCTGGCAGGACCAGCCTCGCGAAGGAGCCTGGAGGGATCAGCCTCGTGAGGACCGCCCGCAGGGCAACGCATGCCTTCTTCCTCTGCCGCCACCGCCAAGAAGGAATGATGACCACCACCAGGACGAGGGGGATGGGGGCTTCCAGGGGCCACATGCTGTCGCTTGCATCTTGGGCAGAGCCCATGCCCCAGCCTCTCAGCGCATCTTCAAGAAGTTTGCTCGCAAAGTGGATGCAGTCCTCCCCAAGCTCGAGGCCACGCGCCCGCTCAGGTGGTCCAAGTGCGCAATCACTTTCAGCTCATCAGATCAACTTAAGTGTGCGGCCACCACTGGCGTCCTCACGATGCTTTGTTCCCCAGTCATTAGAAATGTGCAAGTTACCAGGACCCTCATCGATGGCGGCGCAGGGCTCAACATTCTGTCCGTCGAGATGTTCAACAACCTTCAAGTGCCATATGATCAACTCCAGCCTACCATGCCTTTCTCAGGAGTTACTGATGGCTCCACTACCACGATAGGGCAGGTCTGCCTCCCTGTCACTTCCGGGCAGCGCAACAACTACCACACCGAGCTTATCGACTTCGACGTCGCCCACATTCGCCTGCTATACAGTGCCATCCTCGGGTATCCAGCCCTAGCCACGTTCATGGCGGTAACCCACCATGGCTACAATGTCTTCAAGATGCCAGGAAGCGGCGGAATCATCACAGTCCCCTGCGAAGAGAAAGATGTGGTGTGCTCCCTCGAGCGCGCCTTTCAAGCTGTATCAATCGATGACCCAGACAGCAAGGGTGAGAACCTTCCTGAGGCAGTCCCCAAGAGGAAGAAGACATCTCCCAGCTCAAGGCCTCAGGAGGTTGGCATTTCAGGTGGTGCTGCATCAGGATCTGCACCCGTGCAAGGGGCGCCTCTTTCCATCGCATAGGAAGGCGCGCTTGGTGCCCTCCTCAGGAAGGGCTCGGGGGCTCTCTTCTGGAAGGCCTCAGACTTTGCCAAAATCACGAGGTAGGCGCTCGGGCACCACTTGGAGGCATGCTTTGCGGCACGTTTCCCTCAGGAAGTCTCAGGGCGTGGAAAGCCCAACCCTCTGGAGTTCATCACCAAGGCCACTTAGGAGCTTCAGGAAGCAAGAGCCATGCGCGGCGATCGCCGTTTGCTTGGCGTAGCTCCCCATCCAGGCGAGGATGGCGGGCTGCGCGTCTGCATCGATTTCCCAGGGCTCAACCAAGCTGCGTCTCAGGAGCGGCTTTGGCCTTCGCGCGTGGGACATTGCGAGGGTCTACCGCACAGCTACATTCGCATGCCTTTTGGCCTGCCGAATGCGGCTGCTACTCACTAGCGCCATCTGCGGAGCATTCTGGTGGCTCAGGAGGCCAGGCATCACGCGTTCCTGGCGGAGATGGAGATTATCCTCAAGGAACCGCCTGGACCCCAGAGCCTCCAGAGGCTTAGGCCTCCGATGGCTCATGAGGGTCGGCCTCTTCGCCGCTCATCTGTAGCTACTCCAACACCTCCTCTACAATGGTACCAGGTGACATCTTTCGAGTTCTTATCAGCTAGGAGCGCCCTCAGGGCCACATCATTCCCAGGCCGCATGGGTCTGTCACTACGGCATGTATCCCTTTTGCTTATGTCTTTACTTTACCTTGCTGGGGGCGCCCCTCGGGCTGCATCATCCCCAAGCCGCTCGGGCCTGACCCAGTGGGATGTATCCCTCCTGCATTTATCTAAGTTGATTTGCCCTTCATGCTTAACATGCCTATGATTATCATCTTCCACCTACCACGGGCCTCCTCTCCCTCATACCAATCACTTGCGCATTAAAAGGGGGGCTCCTGAGCATCACGAGTCAGGAGCTCTTACTGGATCTCCGGCCCTCACCCCCTGGCCTTGTCCACGGCATCGCGACCTAGCATACCAGCGGCGGCTGAGGTCGCTCGAGGCCCGGGACCTGAGGATGTAGAGCATTTGTATCTAACCATCTCGCAGGAACACACAGCCGTCCAAGGCTCAAGACCAGGCGCAACCCGCCTTGTGGTAGGGCCTCGTGAGTCCACGCTGGCTCACGAGTGCCCAGATACACCTTGTCTAGCCCTGCCGTGCAAGCCACGTGTCAGGGCGGGACTGTACACGCCCCGGGGCCTCCTCCCGGAGGGC
The DNA here is from genome assembly GCF_018294505.1 of Triticum aestivum. NCBI lineage: Eukaryota > Viridiplantae > Streptophyta > Magnoliopsida > Poales > Poaceae > Triticum > Triticum aestivum. Next base: position 291,118,022 of record NC_057804.1, on the reverse strand, counting down.
CCCCTCCTCCCACGTACAAGTGGAAGCACCATGTGGCTGATGGCACTGCCGAGGAGCATCTATGCCCGTACACATACACAAGCGCTATGCTCCGCGCTGGTGATAAACAACTGAGGGCGGCCCACGGCCGTATCAACCTCAGGGAGCCCAGAGCTCAGTGTCTGGCCTCATCGCAACACCTCCCCTTGGGAGCGTCACACGATGGTATGGACACGGGGGCTGCGCCCGGGTCACACCCGAGCGCACGCCACCCAGCCAGGTCCCTCAGACCTGGTCATCGCGCGCCCCTCCCAGAGCGGAGCCAAGGTATGAAGATCGTTTGAACGTCAAGGGGGACTCCTGAGCATTGCAACTCAGGAGCCTAACTGGTCACGTAGCCCCTCACTCCTTAGGTCCGCAAGGCAAATGGTGGTTGAGGTATGCGCGGGGCCGGGCCCTGCCGACGTAGAACGCCTGATCCACCCCTACACTCCCTCCCTATTTGCTATTTTCCCATCAAGGGGGACTCCTGAGCATCGCGACTCAGGAGCCTAACTTGTCACATAGACCCTCACTCCTTGGTCCCGTCCTGGTGATCCGGTCGGGGCTAATGGCGGTGGAGGTATGCGCGGGGCCGGGCCCTACCGACGTAGAACACAAAGCAAATAGGAAGGAAACCGCAAAATCTCGAAGCAAATCCAGAAGCAAATATTACAAACCATAATTATCTCCACAATACCAAACGCAAGTTTAAACGCCTCCACGAGGCATAGTGCACATTGCAGGAGTTAAAACAAGAAGGAAGCCGTGAGAAGATCACCCTTGGACAGCGTCGTCATTCACCAGGGGCTCCGCCTCCGTTGTGGTGTCGCCTCCACCAGCTCCACCTCCTAAGGCCGTGGGATCAACAACACGTGCCGCGGGCACAGTGGCAAAGGCACGGAACTTCGCCAGCAAGGCTTCCACCTGACCCTTCATAGCTTCAGCAGCAGCGGCGAAGCGCTCGTTGTCCACAGGCTCCAGCAGTTCGTCGAGATTGGCGCCAGGGTCGCGAAGGTAGGCATGGCCGAAGACGTGGCCGTAGAAGAAAGGACGCGAGCTTCAACCTTGGGCATGGGGCCGACGCCGGCCACAACTTCCTCGAGCGCCTCGAGCAAGAAGGGAAGCAGCTGGGCAGGGCCATCCTTGGTGCCAACTAGCGGCTTATCCAAGCCATTCTCGTAGAGCATCTTCAGTGACGTGTGAGCCCTCTCCTCAAGGAGCGTCAAGCCCACGCGATCCTCGGACAGGACCTTCACCTTGGCGTCCATCTTGGCCCTCTCCGCCTTCAGCTTCTTCTCCAGCGTCCCCAGTCAGCCGCGTTCAGCGGTCAGCTCGGTGTCGCGGTCCCCAATGGCGTCCTCCCGAGCCTTCATCTCCTCCTCCTTCGCCCGGCGGTCGCGAGCTTCCTTGGCGAGCTCATCGCGCAAGCCCTGCACCTCGGCCTCCAGCGCCTTGCAATAGTCCTGGGCGGCCGTGGCATCCTTCAGAGCCGTATTGCGGGCGGCTACGGCCTAGGTGGCGGCTTGCTTCTCCTTCTTAGAAGCTACCGCGGCCCGACTCAGCGTCGCTCGACAACAGGTATCAGAGTGAACCCAGCCAAAGATCAGCTCCAAGCGCCCGACCACCAAGTAGGAGTCGGTGCCCTGAAGGTCTTCCTGCAGCTGGCCCAACTCAGAAAGGGCGCAGTCCAAGACAGCAGAGGAGGCATAAGAACTCGGAACCAACGGCGCAGGAGAAGAAGGCGGTAGCGTAACCACGGCTTGGGAGACTGGGGGCTCCTGAGCCTTGGCTACCTCAACAATAGCATGAGGCACTGGCACCTCCAGAGTCAGCAGGGCCACGGGGGCTGGCACCCCACCAGAGCGCTCCTCCGGGCCTTGCGAGGACGATCGGGTAGGGGAGGTGCGAAGTTCACCGCCTCCCCTTCCCACGGGCGAAGACGCGGCTACAACAGATGAGCCTGCCCCAGGCGGAGCCACCTTGTCCCCATTTTGCATCTTAGCCACAAGCGGCGACCTAATTTAGAGACAGAGAACGTCAAGCCCCAGCGGCAAAAACAAGAACAAGATGGAGTTCAAGCACTTACTAGTCAATCGCGGCATAGGCCACCGACCTCTTGCCGAGCTTAAAGCCTGAGAGCCTCTTGGTCCGGGGCGCAGCCTCGAGAGGTCCAGGAGCGGAAGAGAGCGCACCAGAAGGGCTAGAGGCGGCTTCGGGCAGTGCCTGGGCAGGAGTATCCCCATGGTATATCAGCGTTGACTTGTCCTTCTTCGGGATCACGGGCGAGTCCTCTTCCTCTCGCGTGGCATCGGCCTCGTCATCATGCGGCAAGGTTCGGAGGATGCTGGCCCTGCGCTGGGGGGAGGTCTCCCCCGTCCCCTCAGTGGTCGCCTCCGATTCACGCTCCTCTTCTTATTTCTCTTCCTCTCCTCCCCCATGGGAATCACCTGAAGACACTTCCACTGGCGCAGTCGCCCCTGGGCCACATGAGGCACCGCCGGCACCAGGCCATGCCCATCAAAGGTGGGCATGGCATCCACCTCCTGTTTCCAGTCCAGACGAAGGAAGAAGGGGGCATGAGTGCCCTCCAGACCTTCCAGGTCATCTCCAACCAAGAGGCGGAGAGCTGCGGCCAGATCCTCGTCGGCCAAGGCTGCCGGGTTCAGGTGAAGATTGTCATCCGCGCCCCCAAGCATCCACAACAGGCGCGAGTGCACCTGAAGTGGAGCCACCCGCTGTGTCAGGAACTCCCTCAGGAGCGTGGACCCTATCAGCTTCGCCGCCTTCACATTGTCCGGCCTCTGGTCGGTGTTCATCTTCTCCATCAAAAACTTCACTCGGCTGTCACCAAGCTTCGCGCGAGACCACCCCTCGTCGGGCTAGGGCGGCTCCATTGGCAACACCAACCGGGAGTGGATGCATGTGGAATCCATCATGACCCAGTTGCTCCGAAAGCCGTCGACCCTCTTCCCGGTCTTCGAGATCGCGTTGGCCTTGGAGTATGCAACGAAGCCGACGCACACCAAGGTATGCTCGCCGCTGATTCGGAGGGAGAAGAAGTGGCGCAGCAAAGCCATGGCCGGCATCACCCCAACATGCGCCTCGCTGTAGTAGGCGAAAATCGACAAAAGAAGAATGGAGTTGGGATGAAGATGAAGGGCCTGCAACCTGTAATGGCGGAGGACGGCGTAGAAGAACTCGGAGAAGGGAGAAACCAGGCCGGCGACGACGATGAAGAAGGGGTAGAATGTGCTCCCCTTAGCCTCCGGCTCAGCGGAGCCAGCCCAGAATCCGGTCTCCCCCATCTCGCTGCCCTCCACCGCCGTCATCAGGTGCGTAGCGACGAGATTCTTCTCCGACATGTTGGGGGCATCCAGGGATGGTGAATACCAAGCTGGTAACACGTCTGCCTTGCCTTTGCAAGGCGGCATTGCTCGCTGAAAGGGGAGGAATCGAGCAGATCTGGAGATTTCAGAAGCAAGAGAGCAAGGAAGGGGATCAGGAGCAAGGCGAAGGAGAACAATGAAGTCAAGCCCTACCCAGGCCAGCCTTCTGTCAGTCAGGCAGTTGCCGAGGCAGCGTGAGGAAGCGGAGACTCCCACGTCCAGTCAATCCGCCACACGCGACCAAGGCCGCAGGCTGTTGGGGCCCGCGTCGCTTCGCACTTGCCCTTTGGCTTCGCTGCTAAGCCAAGTCCGAGCACGCCTTGGGTCCAGGGGTTACTGTCTGCATTCTGGGAACGGGGGTCCCCAGACTTGCCAGTGTGTGACCTGCAGCATGGCTCAGCAGTGGCCCAGTATGGCCCGTCTTCATCAACAAACGCTCAAGACCATCGCGAGGGGCCAATCCTCGCGGGACGGACGACACAAGGCCTCCTCAGGGGCGGCCTCACTAGGCAGGCTCGCGAGGAGGCGGAGAGATCAAGGTGAGGGGTACCTTGCGAGGCGCTCGTGATGCAAGCCATGACGATCAAGACAAGGTGGGCGCCAGGCAGGCGCCAGCCTGCATAGTGTCCATGTTTCCTCTTTGGTGCAAAGGGGGAAAGCGCAGGCGTGGAGTATAAAGGCATCAGGCAAAGGTTTCCATATCAGTGCAACGAGACCAAGACCAGCAGGACGGCAGGACGGAGGTCACCGTGGAGCCCAAGACGGCGTCATCACCAGTGCCTTTGGTAGTCGAAGACCACCTTTAGTCAGGATAGCTTGTACTAGCTGTCCCCTTTCAAAATGGCTGTTGTTGGCTCCCTTCCCGCTCAATATTTGGGAAGAGGACCAGGGCCTCTATATATAGGGCTAGCCACCACAGTAGAAAGAGAAGTTAAGCTCATCCATACCACCACAACAACACATCTCCTCGCGAGGTTGTTCTTCCTCTGTGCTGTTCATCGTCAGCCCAAGAGGCAATCCACCACACCACACACTGGATTAGGGTATTACACCACAACAGTGGCCCGAACTAGTATAAACCTTGTGTCTCTTGTCTTGTTCATCATGATAGATTGGAATCGCGGCGAGGTTGTCGATGTGTTTCGCTAGGGAGAAGATCTTCATGCACACCCCAGAGTTCGAACCTTAAGGGTTTTCAGGAACCCGATATCCGACAAGTACCATCCGGCTTATGACACATGAAATCAGAGGATGACGACACCGTGTTATAAAGTGACAAGCCTGATCCCCCCAAGCCTTATCATCTGTTTTCCTTATGCATAAGTAAATCCTTGAACTATCCTGCACACAGAAATAGATCACAAGAACCCTTGGCGGTTTACCGCAGGGCGGGTCATAATATCTTACATATGGCCACTGATGTGTAAAAAAGGAGTCACAGATAAACCTGTTATGAATCATAACTTTGAAACATAACTATAATTGAAAGAAATATGCCCTAGAGGCAATAATAAAGTTATTATTTATTTCCTTATTTCATGATAAATGTCTATTATTCATGCTAGAATTGTATTAACCGGAAACATAATACATGTGTGACTACATAGACAAACATAGTGGCACTAGTATGCCTCTACTTGACTAGCTCGTTGATCAAAGATGGTTGTGTTTCCTAGCCATAGACATGAGTTGTCATTTGATTAACGGGATCACATCATTAGAAGAATGATGTGATTGACTTGACCCATTCCGTTAGCTGAGCACTTGATCGTTTAGTATGTTGCTATTGCTCTCTTCATGACTTATACATGTTCCTATGACTATGATATTATGCAACTCCCGTTTACCGGAGGAACACTTTGCATGCTACCAAACGTCACAACATAACTGGGTGATTATAAAGGAGCTCTACAGGTGTCCCCGAAGGTACATGTTGAGTTGGCATATTTCTAGATTACGATTTGTCACTCCGATTGTCGGAGAGGTATCTCTGGGCCCTCTCGGTAATGCACATCTCTGTTATGCGGTTTGACTGATAAAGATCTTCATAGAATATGTAGGAGCCAATATGAGCATCTAGGTTCCTCTATTGGTTATTGACCGGAAACGTGTATCAGTCATGTCTACATACTTCTCGAACCCATAGGGTCTGCATGCTTAAGGTTTCGATGACAGTTATATTATTAGTTTATGTGTTTTGATGTACTGAAGAAGTTCGGAGTTGCGGATGAGATCGGGGACATGACGAGGAGTCTCGAAATGGTCGAGACGTAAATATCGATATATTAGACGACTATATTCGGACATCGGAAAGGTTCCGAGTGATTCAGGTATTTTTCGGAGTACTAGAGAGTTACGGGAATTCGTATTGGGCCTTAATGGGCTATACGAGAAAGGAGAGAAAGGCCACAAAGGGTGGCCGCACCCCTCCCCATGGACTAGTCCGAATTGGACTAGGGAGGGGGGGCGCCCCCTTCCTTCCTTCTCCATCTCCCTTTCCTTTCCTTCTCACCTACTCCTTCTCCTTGGAAGGGCTCCTAGTTCTACTAGGAAAGGGGGAATCTTACTCCCGGTGGGAGTAGGACTCCCCTAGGGCGCGCCATAGAGAGAGGGCCGGCCCTCCCCCTCCTCCACTCCTTTATATACGGGGAGGGGGGCACCCCTTGGAGACAAAACAATTAATCTCTTGATCTCTTAGCCGTGTGCGGTGCCCCCCTCCACCATAGTCCTCCTCGATAATATTGTTGCGGTGCTTAGGCGAAGCCCTGCGACAGTAGACACTACAAGAAATATGTCAACTAGTGACCTTCTGTCAATGACCCTAGAAGAATTGGTCATAGATCTATAACCATTTGAGACCAATTGGTTAAAAGCTGTTCGGGGGGCTCCAAACCCTAAACCATTGCGACCATTTTGGTCAGAAAGGTCTTAATTTCCTTACATGAAATGGTCACAAAGCAAACAGTGCAGGTCCGCTGCCTTATTTCTAGTTGTTAACGACCAATATAGATGGTCATAGCCTTGTAGATTATGGTGGGTTGTCATGACTAGGCGCCATCTCATCAGTTTTGCCTATGTGTCATGTCCATGTGTCAATTTTTGCCCTAGGTTGTGAAGCGACCTATATTTCTGTTATTCCAAAAATTCCCAAAAAATTCTCATAAATTGTTTGAATCGTATCTTCATCAAATATGTCAAAAACATTCCTTGCCTAGTTCAAAAATAACTCAACAATATTCATTTTCCTATTCTGTTCAGAGCAGCACTTTGTGAAGGAAGTACCACTTTGGCATGTCCAAATGGTATCCATTTTCTACAGTGCTTTCCTATGCCCAAATAACCATCCTCCACCAAATGCCAGCTCAATCCATTCATTATTTTGAGCCCAGCTTCAACATTCGTATTTATGTCCAGTGTGGTACTTTGCAAAGCAAGTACCACCTAGGTTCCACCTTTTGAGCTAAAATTTTGTGAAGACTGTCTTCTTAGTAACTGATCATCCTCAGCCAAAGCTCACGCACATTAGCCATGTGCATTTCCCGTACCGCTAATCAAACACTTGGCTGCTTATTCATGTTTGAGCATCGATGGGTCTACTAGTGAGAATCTTATGTTGTTATTTTCTTCCTAGCACCTACCTGGGGAGTGCCCAACCCACTAGACATGCCTAGGCCGCCCAGAACACATGGCAACACCAAGGTCACACGGTGACCACGCGGCGGGCATGCGAGTTTACACGCTCTAGAGTTGGGGCCCTCGTCCACCGTCCAAACCTCGACGTATCACCACCAAACCATGTATTTATGATTAAATAGGTACTTATGTAACTAGAAATGGTTTTTCGAAAAAATAAATGGCAAACTGTGAGGCAGCTGCAGTTCAAATTTGACCCGCTTCCAACTGAATCGGCGGGAATTTTTCTTTTTCACCAGAGGTGGATCAAAACTTTTTACACCCAACCATTTTGTCAATTGTGCATTAAATATGGCCTAGTATTTTATAAAATTGATTTGGTCCAATTTTGCAACAAATATATGGTAGGTCCTTCATAAAAAAACTCATTTCAAGCACTCGGAAAATGGAAAATGAATTTTCTGTGCAAAGAAAATGAAAACTTCCTTAGGCAACATTGTTTGCCATTCCAAGATGCACCCTTGTGCATAATATGAGATCATTTGAACAAACTATGCCATGAATGTGGCCATAAGATTGATCATTTGGCTTGAAAGCCATGAATCTTCACGCATGATAGCTCATTTCTAAGAACACTTTTTAAAAATAATTTCCGTATTACAAGTTTATTATTTTTCCTGGAAACTTGGTCACATATAATGACACAATATGAAGGTTTTCCAATTTTTTTATTTTTTTTAATTCTTTATGCCCGTTTCAAAATGCGGTCAAAACGACGGGCTTGACCGTTCCTAGCTAGTGGTTGAATCTTAGAAAACTTTTGATGTTTCTCTCATTAAATAGATACTTATGTACCTAGAAATGATTTTTGGAAAAAATAAATAGCAAAGGCATCTGCAGTTCAAATTTGACCCGCTTCCAGCTGAATCGGCGGGAATTTGTCTTTTTCACCAGAGGTGGATCAAAACTTTTTACACCCAACCATTTGGTCAATTGTGCATTAAATATGGCCTAGTATTTTATAAAATTGACTAGGTCCAAATTTGCAACAATTATTTGGTAGGTCCTTCACAAAAAAACCTCATTTGGGGCACTCGGAAAATGGAAAATGGCTCTTCTGTGCAATGAAACTGAAAACTCCCTTAGGAAACATTGTTTGGAATTCCAATATGCACCCTTGTGCACAATATGAGATCATTTGAACAAACTATGCCATGAATGTGGCCATAAGATTGATCATTTGGCTTGAAAGCCATGACTTTTCACGGATGATAGCTCATTTATGAGAACACTTTTTTAAAATAATTTCCCTATTACAAGTATATTATTTTTCCTGGAAACTTGGTCATATATAATGACACAATGCGAAGGTTTTCCAATTTTTGATTTGTTTTTGAATTTTTTATGCCCGTTTCAAAATGCAGTCAAAACAACGGGAATGACCGTTCCTAGCTAGTGGTTGAATATTATAATTTTTTTGGTGTTTCTCTGATTAAATAGATACTTATGTACCAAGAAATTATTTTTTGAAAAAATAAGGAGCAAACTATGAGGTAGCTGCAGTTCAGATTTAACCAGCTTCCAACTTAATCGGCGGAAATTTGTCTTTTTCACCAGAGGTGGATCAAAACTTTTTACACCCAACCATTTTGTCAATTGTGCATTAAATATGGCCTAGTATTTTATAAAATTGATTTGGTCCAGTTTTGCAACAAATATATGGTAGGTCCTTCATAAAAAAACTCATTTCAGGCACTCGGAAAATAGAAAATGAATTTTCTGTGCAAAGAAAATGAAAACTTCCTTAGGCAACATTGTTTGCCATTCCAAGATGCACCCTTGTGCACAATATGATATCATTTGAACAAACTATGCCATGAATGTGGCCATAAGATTGATCATTTGGCTTGAAAGCCATCAATCTTCACGCATGATAGCTCCTTTCTGAGAACACTTTTTTAAAATAATTTCCGTATTACAAGTTTATTATTTTTCCTGGAATCTTGGTCACATATAATGACACAATGCGAAGGTTCTCCAATTGTTTGTTTTTTTTTGAATTTTTTACGCCCGTTTCAAAATGCGGTCAAAACGGCAGGCTTGACCGTTGCTAGCTAGTGGTTGAATCTTGGAAAAGTTTTGATGTTTCTCTGCTAAAATACATACTTATTTACCTAGAAATGATTTTTGGAAAAAATAAATAGCAAACTATGAGGCAGCTGCAGTTCAAATTTGACCCGCTTCCAACTGAATCGGTGGGAATTTGTCTTTTTCACCAGAGGTGGATCAAAACTTTTTACACCCAACCATTTGGTCAATTGTGCATTAAATATGTCCTAGTATTTTATAAAAGTGATTAGGTCCAAATTTGCAACAATTATTTGGTAGGTCCTTCACAAAAAACCTCATTTGGGGCACTTGGAAAATGGAAAATGGCTCTTCTGTGCAATGAAAGTGAAAACTCCCTTAGGCAACATTGTTTGGAATTCCAATATGCACCCTTGTGCACAATATGAGATCATTTGAACAAACTATGCCATGAATGTGGCCATAAGATTGATCATTTGGCTTGAAAGCCATGAATCTTCATGCATGATAGCTCATTTCTGAGAACACTTTTTTAAAATAATTTCCGTATTTCAAGTTTATTATTTTTCCTGGAAACTTGGTCATATATAATGACACAATGCGAAGGTTTTCCAATTTTTTGATTTTTTTGAAATTTTTATGCTCGTTTCAAAATGCGGTCTAAACGACGGGAATGACCATTCCTAGCTAGTGGTCGAATCTTATAAATTTTTTTGGTGTTTCTCTGATTAAATAGATACTTATGTGCCTAGAAATGATTTTTTGAAAAAATAAAGAGCAAACTATGAGGTAGCTGCAGTTCAGATTTAACCCGCTTCCAACTGAATCGGCGGAAATTTGTCTTTTTCACCAGAGGTGGATCAAAACTTTTTACACCCAACCATTTGGTCAATTATTCATTAAATATGGACTAGTATTTTAGAAAAATGATTTGGTGCAATTTTGCAATAATTATTTGGTAGGTTCTTCACAAAAAAACATCATTTTGGGCACTCGAAAAATGATTCAAAATAGCTAGAAAGATGAGAAATGCGTACAAATTGGTCCTTATGCATATAATGTGGTCTAACTCTAGTGAAAATTTGTGTGGTACTATTTTGCAAAATATTTTTGATAGCTACTTCACAAAATCCCTCTAATTTTTTTACTTGGAAGCTCTTTTAAATCACTGATTTTCCGAACCAATCAGAACCATTCCCACGGATCGATGACATGGCACCCATCCATCCATCCATCCATCTCACCATCCCACATCCATCCGTCCATCTATCTATAGAAAAAATAAAAAAATAATGAAAAAGAGATACCCCACCGCAGCACAAACCCTAGCTCACATCACACCCCTTCCCCCATCGCACCCTTCTCCCCCATCTGCTCGCTGCCGCCGCCACCTCCCGATCCCATCTCACCCCGTCGCCTCCCGATCCACCGCCGACCTCACCGTCCTCCTCACTCACCACCGACCTCGCCATCCTCCTCACCCACCGCTTCCGACCTCGTCCCTCCCTCCCCTCACCATCTCTCCCTCATCTCACCTCAGCTGGATGGGCCAGATGCTGCGCATCGTCTGCCCGCCCGTGCTCTGGGTCGTCGTCGAGGCCGGCAAGCCCACCCCAGCATCCTCTAGCGCGCCCAACACAGCACCGTGACCTCCATACGCTCCTTCCTCCCATCGGGCGAGATCCGGCATGCGCTTCCTCCTGTGGCCAAGCGCAACCCTTCCCAGCGGCTAGGGTTGTGGCTAGCACATCGCCGTCATGGCTCCGGTGACTCAGGTGAGTCTCTCCACTCCTCTTCGTCACATACCTCCCTCTCTTCCTCACCTCTTCTTGTCTCCCTTACAGATCTCGACGTCCAGGTTTGCTGCTTGCTCCAGTGACGGCTAGGGTTCTCATGTGGTTCGTTTGTGGCATGGCGGAGCGGGCGACAGAGGTGTCTTGGAAGCCACCAACATCAATCATGTGCTCTCACTACAGCTCCTGGCCAGGGTTCGTCGGCCTCCTCTCTCTCTCTCTCTCTCTCTCTCTCTTCCCCCACTATCTCTCTGTTTCGATTTACCTATCTGAATTTCCTCTCTCTGCAACTAACCCCTTCTCTCCCCTCGCCTTGTGGATGCAGATCCGTCGAGGGATACATCATCACCGAAATGTAGTCCTGGGTGCAGTCCTCCCTCAGGCCACAACACCCACACTTGACTGACTCTATCTCCATTGCTGCTGGCTATGGCTATTGCTCTGTGGTGTGCTGTGTTGTGCTGAGATGACCTTGGTTGGCTTCTTGGGAGGCTATTTGTAGGGGAGGAGGTTATTACAGTTGTGAGGGCAGGGGTGGGGATGGGAATTTAGGTTGTTGTTACTTGGTAGTACATAGTGAAGTCTAGTTGATTTTTCATATGGTATACCTTGTTATCGATTGTCATTTTCTTCCTAAACCACCTCCTCAAAGATTTCAAAGGCTCTCATTTTTCTGCATTACAAAAACTTGTAGTGCTGACCCCACAAGTAGTTAGCATTTCTAAATGTGTCTATTTCTTTTGCTCCCCTAGGTTTAGACCTAAGCTACAAAAACTTTAAATCGGTCTGTGGGCAAGTGGGTTGGTAAATATAGAAGATATAGAGATGTAGAACTGAAGCTTGGTACTTAGCCATTTAATTTATAGGTAGTTAGTCTTACCTACACAATGAATTGTAGTTTTTTTGTCATATGGCATAGCTTATTAGCAGTTGCTGCTCTTTATTTCAAGTAGTAATGTAGTAGCCTACTTTGTAAACTGATGATTTGTGCGTGTTAAGTTTTCAACCCCGACAACCCCACTATGGTCACTTGCTTTAAACATAGCTTATTAGTTACTATGCTGAAGTAAACTTAAATGAAATGTGCAGCGCAGTACATTACCAGAAGCAGACTGGCCATGGACTCAATCATTCTTTGTGATTACAGTTTGACTGTATCTCTAATGCACTCAATCATTCTCTGTGATTACAGTCTGACTGTATCTCTAACATTGAGAAATACCATTGCTTGTTCAAATTTATACTGGAGTTGCTTGTTCAAATACCATCTCTGTTCTTCTAATGGTTCTCACTCTGTTTGGTAACAGACTCTGCTTTAGGAAAGTCTCACAGTACAGTACTACTAGTAGATAAGATACTCCTTAAACTTTGGATCAAGTAAACTGTCTCATATATTATATGCTCCTCAAACTTCACAGTATAGTACTACATTGTTATGCTCCTCAAACTTCACAGTACAGCAGTACATTGTTATGCTCCTGTTATCTCAACTCTTATAGTATGATGAATCAAGTAAACTAAAAGCACCACCCTGTTCTTTCTGTGCAGACTGACCTCCGCTTCCAGAGCCATGCGGTGCTGGCCCTTCAGGAGGCCGCAGAGGCCTACCTAGTGGGTCTCTTCGAGGATCCGTGGCGAGAGGGCTTAAGGTGCTTGCTTTGCCTGTGGGAATGGTGTCCTAAGACGAGTGGAGGAAGCAGTGTCTGACGCCAGAGAGCTTTCCTCTCCAGGTCCATCTCCCGAATCATGGTGCAATTTCTAGCACTGATCAGTGCCCCGCGATTGAAGCTAGCAGTTTTACTGCGTTTGTGCCATTGAGCAACTTGTGCTTGGTTTCAGTTGCCATGAAAAAGAAAATCTTGCTTCCAATTCACCATCTAAAATTTGTTTCTTTCTTACAATTTGAGTCTCCTTCTGTTGCTGCTAGTTTCAGCCCTCTGACTGGTTCAAGATTATGGACAGTATGCTCAGTTGTCCACGAAACTGCAAGCAGATTTTTTTGCAGAAAACCATGGAATAAAATGAATTATGTTTGAAAAGTGAGGGCATTCATCCTGACTATGGACTGTTCGATGCTTGCAGATGGGAAGCTATCATTGATAGGGCATTCAGCTGGAGGCTGGCTCGCACGCGTGTACATGGAGGAATTCAGGACTTCTGACATAAGTTTGCTGCTCACGCTTGGCACTCCCCACCTGTACGGTTTTCTTCTAGTTCTGCTACTAGTTCTGCTACTAGTTGCTATGTACTCCTAGTGCTGTAGTTGCTGTGTAGTAATACAGAAATATTAATGCTCAAATATGATGATCTGGCCTGCAGCGCACCTACAGTTTTCATTTCTATGATCAATTTAGAGAGTTGCACATGTCAGTATATTGTATACTAAAAAAATTCCTAGCTAGTGAGAACATTTTAGTCACTCCATGAACGCATACTGGTTAGTGTTAGTCATACTATTTATGTACATCTCATTTGTTGTCAATTCTTGCTTATAAGTTATTGGATCCCTCATTGGCTACTGTTTGATGTTCTGTACACATTCTTATTCTTATATGTTCATTTTTTTGCACATGTGAAGTGCGAATCCAAGTTCGAAGCTGTGAAGCATATCAACAAAGACTAGAATATTATGTGTTGTAAATGTAGGCAGTAGTAGGCTTATCTGGGCTATAGTATACTGTAACATTTGTAATAGACCAATGCCGTGTTGTTTTGGACGAATTTCATTTGCTATTTGCATTGTTTGCAATAATGATCGTCTATGTGATTTGAATACCCGTCAAATGGAAACCTGACAAGGGGGTCCAAGTTATAATGGTTGTTTGACAGATTTTGAAATTATTGATGTGTGGGATCAATTTTGTGATAAGCATGACAAGTGGGACCAATCTGATTGGTGGGACCAGTGGAAAAAAAAGGACGAAAATAAAAAATCTATAGACTGTAAAAGGCTGCATCTTAGAAAAAAGGCCGAATTAATGGCCCAAGCCCATGTGGCTACCGAAAATTAACAAGAAAAAAATACATTAAAAGGCTGAATTGTTGGGATAGGCCCATGTAGAAAATCGAATTGGACCGGGCTGATTCTTGTGCCACATCAGATTGCCACGGTGGATGCCTACGTGGCTTGGGGAGGTTGCTAGTGACCAAAATGCCACAGTAGACGTATTTTGGTCATAAACATCTACGACCATTCCAGAAGAAAGGTCGCTATAGTCAGTTTACACGACCGCCAGCTTTTGGCCTTATGTTTTTGGTCACAAAAAGGTCACAAATTGAAAACAGTGACCATTCAGTGACCAATAGTGCTGGTCACAAGTTGACATATTTCTTGTAGTGATAACATCAAAATCGTCACCACGCCGTCATGCTGAACATGTGCTAGAACTCGGAGGTGCCATAGTTTCGGTGCTTGATTGGTCGGGCCGTGAAGACGTACGACTACATCAACTGCATTGTTCTAACACTTCCGCTTTCGGTCTACGAGGGCACGTGGACAACACTCTCCCCTCTCGTTGCTATGCATCACCATAATCTTGGGTGTGCGTAGGATTTTTTTTGAAATTACTACGTTCCCCAACAGTGGCATCCGAGCCTGGTTTTATGCGTAGATGTTACTAGCAAAAGAGCCCGTGCGTTGCAACGGGAGAGAAAACATAACACACACTCTTAACCCAACAACCATCACCCAAGACCATAATAGGTCCATCTCCTTTATTTTTGCGAGGCATCATATTTGTGTTGCCGCTTATCCTCCTTCTCACCCTCGCCGGTGATGGCCTCGATGTTCACAGACAATAAAAAAACATGTTTGAATATGTTTAATCCTAAGGCTTCTCTCTCTCCCTGTCTCCTCCCTCTCCCTCCCTCCCCCCTCTCTCTCTCGCGATGAGAAATCCATTGTTTTCCCCTGCGACATTTTTCAGAGGTATGCATGTGTAGTTATCGATGTTTTCTTTTCCCTATATTGTTATAGTGGGGTGTTTATTTGCAATCCGGGACGCCGACGGTACGAAAGGAAAATGGATCTTACGCTATAAATTATAAGTTTGCTCCCAAAACGACATTCTAAAAATATTTAACAGGTAAAATTAACATTGTATTTAGATTCCACATATTTTTCTAATAAAATTTCATATATAATATGTTAAAATCGAAGTTACGGTTTAAAAGATACGGATAATTTAGAAATCATTTATTTGACTTAAATATATTCGAAAATAATATTTAAAAATACTTAACAGGTGAAAATAATCTCATATTCATATTCTACATATTTTTCTAATCAAATTTCATATATACCATATTCAAATCAGAGTTTCGGTTTAAAAGATATGGATGATTTAAAGAAACATTGTTTGACTTAAATATGATCCGCGGATGAATTACTTAAAACATCAGGGGGGTTTCGAAAAATGTAAAATAACGGTTCGGGTGTGACTTAAATCCGGACTGCGGGTTGATTACAACAAAACACAGAGACTTTTGTGTAAAATATGAAAAAACGATTTGTGTTAACTTAAAACAGGACTGCGGGTTGAATTCTCTGAAATAGAGGGACTTTTCTGAAAAATGGCATGACGAACGAAAGAAATCCAATTTGCTTTATTATTAGGTAAAGATAAAGATATGCACGAGTAGAACACAAGTGAGTTGTGGGCGATACAAGTCATACTGCTTACCAGCATGTCATACTTTGGTTCGGCGGTTACGCTTATGCTTACGCGAGACAGGTTCTACCGACGTGCTTTGCACACAGGTGGCTGGCGGGTGTCTGTTTCTCCATCTTTAGTTGAACCGAGTGTGGCTACGCCCGGTCCTTGCAAAGGTTAAAACAGCACTAACTTGACAAACTATCGTTGTGGTTTTGATGCGTAGGTAAGAACGGTTCTTGCTCAGGCCGTAGCAGCCACGTAAAATTTGCGACAACAGAGTAGAGGACGTCTAACTTGTTTTTGCAGGGCATGTTGTGATGTGATATGTTCAAGATGTGATGCTATATTTTATTGTATGAGATGATCATGTTTTGTAACCGAGGTATCGGCAACTGGCAGGAGCCATATGGTTGTCGCTTTATTGTATGAAATGCAAGTGCCCTGTAATTGCTTTACTTTATCACTAAGCGGTAGCGATAGTCGTAGAAGCAATAGATGGCGAAACGACAATGATGCTATGATGGAGATCAAGGTGTCATGCATGTGACGATGGTGATCAGACGGTGCTTCGAAGATGAAGATCATAAGCACAAGATGATGATGGCCATATCATATCACTTATATTGATTGCATGTGATGTTTATCCTTTATGCATCTTTTCTTGCTTTGATTGACGGTAGCATTTGAAGATGATCTCTCACTAATTATCAAGAAGTGTTCTCCCTGAGTATGCACCATTGCGAAAGTTCTTCGTGCTGAGACACCAGATGATGATCGGGTGTGATAGGCTCTATGTTCAAATACAACGGGTGCAAAACAGTTGCACACGCGGAATACTCAGGTTAAACTTGACGAGCCTAGCATATACAGATATGGCCTTGGAACACGGAGACCGAAAGGTCGAGTGTGAATCATATAGTAGATATGATCAACATAGTGATATTCACCATTGAAAACTACTCCATCTCACGTGATGATCGGACATGGTTTAGTTGATTTGGATCACGTGATCACTTAGATGACTAGAGAGATGTTTGTCTAAGTGGGGGTTCTTAAGTAATATGATTAACTGAACTTAAATTTATCATGAACTTAGTGCTGGTAGTATTTTCCAAATTATGTTGTAGATCAATAGCTCGCGTTGTTACTTTCATATGTTTATTTTGATATGTTCCTAGAAAAAAATTGTGTTGAAAGATGTTAGTAGCAATGATGCGGATTGGATCCGTGATCTGAGGTTTATCCTCATTGCTGCACAAAAGAATTATGTCCTTAATGCACCGCTAGGTGACAGACCTATTGCAGGAGCAGATGCACACATTATGAATGTTTGGCTAGCTCAATATGATGACTACTTGATAGTTTAGTGCACCATGCTTAACAGCTTAGAATCGGGACTTCAAAGACGTTTTGAACGTCATGGACCATATGAGATGTTCCAGGAGTTGAAGTTAATATTTCAAGCAAATACCCGAGTTGAGAGATATGAAGTCTCCAACAAGTTCTATAGCTAAAAGATGGAGGAGAGTCGCTCAACTAGTGAGCATGTGCTCAGATTGTCTGGGTACTACAATCACTTGAATCAAGTGGGAGTTAATCTTCCAGATAAGATAGTGATTGACAGAGTTCTCTGGTCGCCATCACCAAGTTACTAGAACTTCATGATGAACTATAGTATGCAAGGGATGACGAAAACAATCCCCGAGCTCTTTGTGATGTTGAAATCGACGAAGGTAGAAATCAAGAAAGAGCATCAAGTGTTGATGATTGACAAGACCACTAGTTTCAAGAAAAGGGCAAAGGGAAATAAAGTGAACTTCAAGTAGAATGGCAAGCAAGTTGTCACTCCCGCCAAGAAGCCCAAAGCTAGACCAAAGCCTGAAACTGAGTGCTTACACTGCAAAGAAAATGGTCACTGGAAGCAGAAATGCCCTGAATATTTGGTGGATAAGAAGGATGGAAAAGTGAACAAGGGTATATTTGATATACAGGTTATTGATGTGTTCCTTACTAGTGTTTATAGTAGCCCCTGGGTATTTGATACTTGTTCGGTTGCTACAAATTAGTAACTCGAAACAGGAGTTACAGAATAAACAGAGACTAGTTGAGGGTGAAGTGACGATGTGTGTTGGAAATGGTTCCAAGATTGATTTGATCATCATCGCACACTCCCTATACTTTCGGGATTAGTGTTAAACCAAAATAAATGTTATTTGGCATTTGCGTTGAGCCTGAATATGATTTGATCATGTTTATTGCAATACAGTTATTCATTTAAAGTCAGAGAATAATTGTTGTTCTGTTTACATGAATAAAACCTTCAATGGTTATACACCCAATGAAAATAGTTTGTTGGATCTCGATCGTAGTGATACACATATTCATAATATTGATGCCAAAAGATGCAAAGTTAATAATGATAGTGCAACTTATTTGTGGCACTGCCGTTTGGGTCATATCGGTGTAAAGTGCATGAAGAAACTCCATAAAGATGGAATTTTGGAATCACTTGGTTATGAATCATTTGATGCTAGCGAACCGTGCCTTTTGGGAAAGATGACTAAAACTCCGTTCTCTGGAAATAATACATACTCTTGTATGCGATCCAATGAGTATTAAGGCTCGTGGCGGGTATCGTTATTTTCTGACCTTCACAGATGATTTGAGCAGATATGGGTATATCTACTTGATGAAACATAAGTCTGAAATAGTTGAAAGGTTCAAAGAATTCCAGAGTGAACTATAAAATCATCGTAACAAGAAAATAAAGTTTTTGCAATCTGATCATGGAGATGAATATTTGAGTTACGAGTTTGGTCTTCATTTGAAACAATGTGGAATAGTTTCACAGCTCATGCCACATGGAACACCACAGCATAATGGTGTGTCCGAACGTCATAACCTCACTTTATTGGATATGGTGCGATCTATGATGTATCTTACTGATTTACCACTATCATTTTGGTGTTATGCATTAGAGATAGTTGCATTCACGTTAAAATAGGGCACCATCTAAATCTGTTGAGACGACACCGTACGAACTATGGTTTAGCAATAAACCTAAGCTGTCGTTTCTTAAAGTTTGGAGTTGCGATGCTTATGTGAAAAAGTTTCAACCTGATAAGCTCGAACCCAAATCAGAGAAATGCATCTTCATAGGATACCCAAAGGAGACTGTTGGGTACACCTTCTAATCACAGATCTGAAGCCAAAATATTCGTTGCTAAGAATGGATCCTTTCTAAGGAAGGAGTTTCTCTCGAAAGAAGTGAGTGGGAGAAAAGTAGAAACTTGATGAGGTAATAGTACCTTCTCCCGAATTGGAAACTAGTTCATCACTGAAATCGGTTCCAGTGATGCCTACACCAATTAGTGAGGAAGCTAATGATGATGATCATGAAACTTCAAATCAAGTTACTACAGAACCTCGTAGGTCTTTCAGAGTATGGTCCGCACCAGAGTGGTACGGTAATCCCATTCTGGAAGTCATGTTACTAGACCATGATAAACCTACGAACTATGAGGAAGCGATGATGAGCCCAGATTCCGCAAAATGGCTTGAGGCCATGAAATCTGAGACGGGATCCATGTATGAGAACAAAGTGTGGACTTTGGTGGAGTTGCCCAATGATCGGCAAGCCATATTGTATAAATGGATCTTCAAGAGGAAGACATACACTGATAAGTAGTGTTACTATCTACAAAGCTAGACTTCTCGAAAAAGGTTTTTGACAAAGTTCAAGGTGTTAACTACGATGAGATTTTCTCACTCGTAGGGATGCTTAAGTCTGTCCAAATCATGTTAGCAATTGCCACATTTTATGAAATCTGGCAAATGGATGTCAAAACTGCATTCCTTAATGGATTTATTAAAGAAGAGTTGTATATGATGCAACCAGAAGGTTTTATCAATACTAAAGGTGCTAACAAAGTGTGCAAGCTCCAGCGATCCATTTATGGACTGGTGCAAGCATCTTGGAGTTGGAATATACGCTTTGATGAGTTGATCAAAGCATATGGTTTTATACAGACTTTTGGAGAAGCCTGTATTTACAAGAAAGTGAGTGGGAGCACTACAGCATTTCTGATAAGTATATGTGAATAACATATTGTTGATCAGAAATAATGTAGAATTTTTCTGGAAAGCATAAAAGGATACTTGAATAAGAGTTTTTCAAAGAAAGACCTCGGTGAAGCTGCTTACACATTGAGCATCAAAGATCTATAGAGATAGATCAAGACGCTTGATAAGATTTTCAATAACTGCATACCTTAATAAGATTTTGAAGTAGTTCAAAATGGAACAGTCAAAGAAGGAGTTCTTGCCTGTGTTCCAAGGTGTGAAGTTGAGTAAGACTCAAAACCCAACCATGGCAGAAAATAGAAAGAGAATGAAAAGTCATTCCCTATGCCTCAGTCATAGGTTCTATAAAGTATGCTATGCTGTGTACCAGACCTATTGTATACCTTGCTCCGAGTTTGGCAAGGGAGTACAATTTTGATCTAAGAGTAGATCACTCGACAGCGGTCGAGAATATCCTTTGTGAGGACTAAGGAAATATTTCTCAATAATGAAAGAGATAAAAGAGCTCGTCGTAAAAGTTACAACGATGCAAGATTTTACACCAAACTAGATGACTCTAAGTCTCAATCTGGATACATATTAAAAGTGGGAGCAATTAGCTAGAGTAGCTCCGTGCATAGCACTGTAGACATAGCATATTTGCAAAATACATACGGCTTTGAATGTGACAGACCCGTTGACTAAACTTCTCTCACGAGCAAATCATGATCATACCTTAGTACTCTTTGGTTGTTAATCACATAACGATGTGAACTAGATTATTGACTCTAGTAACCCTTTGGGTGTTGATCACATGACGATGTGAACTATGAGTATTAATCACATACAGATGTGAATATTGGTGATAAATCACATGGAGATGTGAACTAGATTATTGACTCTAGTGCAAGTGGGAGACTGAAGGAAATAAGCCCTAGAGGCAATAATAAAGTTATTATTTATTTCCTTATTTCATGATAAATGTTTATTATGCATGCTAGAATTGTACTAATCGAAAACATAATACATGTGTGAATACATAGACAAACATAGTGTCACTAGTATGCCTCTACTTGACTAGCTCATTGATCAAAGATGGTTGTGTTTCCTAGCCATATACATGAGTTGTCATTTGATTAATGGGATCACACCATTAGAAGAATGATGTGATTGACTTGACCCATTCTGTTAGCTTAGCACTTGATCATTTAGTATGTTGCTATTGCTTTCTTCATGACTTATACATGTTCCTCTGACTATGAGATTATGCAACTCCTGTTTACCGGAGGAACACTTTGTGTGCTACCAAACATCACAATGTAACTGGGTGATTATAAAGGAGCTCTATAGGTGTCTCCGAAGGTACATGTTGAGTTGGCATATTTCGATATTAGGATTTGTGACTCCGATTGTCGGAGAGGTATCTCTGGGCCCTCTCGGTAATGCACATCATTATAAGCCTTGCAAGCAATGTGGCTAATGAGTTAGTTGCGGGATGATGCATTACGTAACGAGTAAAGAGACTTGCCGGTAACGAGATTGAACTAGGTATTGAGATACCGACGATCGAATCTCGGGAAAATAACATACCGATGACAAAGGGAACAACGTATGTTGTTATGCGGTTTGACCTATAAAGATCTTCGTAGAATATGTAGGAGCCAATATGAGCATCCAGGTTCCGCTATTGGTTATTGACCGGAAACGTGTCTCGCTCATGTCTACATAGTTCTCGAACCCGTAGGGTCCGCACGCTTAAGGTTTCGATGATAGTTATATTATGAGTTTATGTGTTTTGATGTACCGAAGGAGTTCGGAGTGCCGGATGAGATCGGGGACATGACGAGGAGTCTCAAAATGGTCGAGACGTCAAGATCGATATATTGGACGACTATATTCGGACATCGGAAAGGTTCCGAGTGATTCGGGTATTTTACGGAGTACTGGAGAGTTACGGGAATTCGTATTGGGCCTTAATGGGCCATACGGGAAAGGAGAGAAAGGCCCCAAAGGGTGGCGCACCCCTCCCCATGGATTAGTCCGAATTGGACTAGGGAGGGGGGCGCCCCCTTCCTTCCTTCCTTCTCGTTCTCCATTTCCTTTCCTTCTCTCCTACTCCTACTTGGAAGGGCTCCTAGTTCTACTAGGAAAGGGGGAATCCTACTCCCGGTGGGAATAGGACTCCCCTAGGGCGCGCCATAGAGAGAGGGCCGGCCCTCCCCCTCCTCCACTCCCTTATATACGGGGAGGGGGGCACCCCTTGGAGACACAATAATTGATCTCTTGATTTCTTAGCCGTGTGCGGTGCCCCCCTCCACCATAGTCCTCCTCGATAATATTGTAGCGGTGCTTAGGCGAAGCCCTGCGATAGTAGAACATCAAGATCTTCACCACGCCATCGTGTTGACGGAAATCTCCCTTGACACTCAGCTGGATTGGAGTTCGAGGGACGTCATCGAGCTGAACGTGTGCTAGGACTCGGAGGCGCTGTAGTTTTGGTGCTTGATCGGTCGGGCCGTGAAGACGTACGACTACATCAACCACGTTGTTCTAACGCTTCTGCTTTCGGTCTACGAGGGTAAGTGGACAACACTCTGCCCTCTCTTTGCTATGCATCACCATGATCTTGTGTGTGCGTAGATTTTTTTTTGAAATGACTACGTTCCCCAACAATAATATCATACCTATGATATTGAATTTGCACTTCCGGTTTATGTGACCCGCACAGAAAGGATGATAACCCAATTTTTAGAAGCCAAAATTTCCAAATGTTTGATGATTGTCATATGCTGGCGACTTATCGTCCAAAACCAAGCTGGGGTAAATAGAAAGCATATAGATATATGCCTCAAATATGAACAAAAAGTCTCAAGACAAAAACAAAGACTGTTTTCAAAAAACGTAAGCCAAGCAAAGAGAAAAATTGAGGCTTCTGATTCGAATACGATTAGTAAACCGGACCAAAAGGGGTTAATCTAGGATTCGAATACGATCAGTAAGCCCCCTAGTGGTTTTGGCACTGCACCGATCAAGAGGGTACCGACAGATATGTTCTCTTTGGTTCGAATATGACCTATGTTTGAATAGGAAGCCCCAAATGACCTTGAGAATTTTTTAACGACTCTGATTCGAATACGATCAAAGTCGGACCTAAAAGGGGTTATGTCAGGGATATACCTCGCGGTGTAACCCGGCCGGAGATATGACCCGGCTGTGACCCGGCAGACTATAAGCTGACGGGAAGAGTTAAGCATTGTAAGCCGGTGGACACAGTCATATAACCCGGCGGACACAGTCATAGGACCCGGCGGACACAATCATATGACCCGCCGGACACAGTCATGTAAGACGACAGATGTTAAGCCAGATGGTAAGCCAGATGGTAAGTCAGATCGTAAGCCAGACGGTAAGCTAGATGGTAAGCCAGATCGTAATTCAGATCGTAAGCCAGACCGTAAGTCATATTCTAAGCCAGGTTGTAAGAAGCCCAAGACGTTAAGAAGCCCATGAAGAGAAGCCCGTGATGAGAAGTCAGAATAGTTTAAGTCTTAGTCCGAGATGGACTCTACATGTAACCCGCCGCTTCAACTTATATAAGGAGGGGCAGGGCACCCCAAGAGGGACAATACCAGAAGAAACAATCTCTAGGGCTAGACACATAGAGCCGCCGAGCCGGCGACTCCCTCATGACCATAATGATACCTAGCCACAAACAACATGTAGGGTTATTACCAGATGATGTTTCCCGGGGCCTGAAGCTGTATAAATCCTTGTCTTGTGTTGCGTCTCTCGATTCCGCCCAACCCCTCTCAAGCTACCGCATGGATGCGTTGGCCTCGCGACTAAGTCCTCACACTAAGGACATCTGCCGTGACAATTCCATGACAGGTTAAGCTATGATTCGAATATCAAGAAGCCCCTTAATGGGTTTGGCATTGCGCCGATCAAGAGGGTACCGACAGCTATGTTCTCTTTGGTTCGAATACGACCTATGTTTGAACAGGAAGCCCCCAAATGACCTTGAGATTTTTAACGACTCTGATTCGAATACGATCAAAGTCGGACCAAAAGGGGTTAAGCTAGATTCAAATACGATCAGCCCCCAATTGGTCTTTGGAATTATGATGATGAAAACACATGATCATTGAGGATGAAAAGGACAGAGGTCATGTTTTATTACTTATCATAATATATACATCATAAAAAATATGTACATCATGGGAGTCGGTGGCTCAAGCGTATTAAGGCCGAAGATGAGCAATGTTCTACGGCCGGCGGGTCTCCTCCTCTGACTTACGTGAGTCTTTATGCTCTCGAACATCAATGCGGTCATATGACCCGTTGTTCAAATTCTTCCTGACCATAAAGGGCCCTTTCCAAGTTGGGGATAACTTGTGTGCATCATTTTGATCCTGGATTAGCCGGAGCACCAAATCACCTTCTTGAAAGGTTCTATACTTAACCCGGTGGCTGTGATAACGGTGCAAGTCATGTTGGTAAATCGCCGAGCGGGCTGCTGCCAAGTCACGCTTTTCATCTAACAGGTCAAGTGCATCCTGACGCGCTTGCTCGTTATCAGCTTCAATGCAAGGCGCCACACGGGGCGAGTCATGATGGATGTCACTAGGGAGAATCGCCTTTGCTCCGTCAACCATGAAGAAAGGTGTGTAACCCGTAGACCTATTGGGGGTAGTATTTATGTTCCATATCACAGAAGGTAACTCCTCCACCCAACAACCCAGCGTCCGTTGCAATGGAACCATAAGCCGGGCTTGATGCCTTTCAAGATTTCCTGATTGGCTCTTTCAGCTTGACCATTGGATCGGGGTGAGCTAGTGATGAAACGTCAAGTTGAATATGCTCACGTTGACAAAACTCCTCCATGGCGCCCTTGGACAGATTAGAGCCATTGTCAGTTATAATGCTATGTGGAAAGCCAAAATGAAAGATCATCTTTTTCATGAATTTAACCGTCGTGGCCGCGTCACACTTACTAACTGGCTCTGCCTCAACCCACTTTGTGAATTTGTCAACCGCCACCAAAAGGTGGGTCTTTTTATCTTTGGACCTTTTGAAAGGCCCAACCATGTCAAGTCCCCAGACTGTAAACGGCCAAGTAATTGGAATCATCCGCAATTCTTGAGCTGACACGTGAGGTCGCCGTGAGAATTTCTGACAACCATCACATTTACTGACCAGATCCTCTGCATCAGTGTGAGCCGTCAGTCAATAATATCCATGACAAAAAGCTTTGGCCACAAGATACTTTGAACCGGCATGATGGCCACAATCTTCTTTATGAATCTCACGAAGAATTTCTTGACCTTCCTTAGGAGATACACAATTCTGAAACACCCCAGTGACCCTGCAATGATGCAACTCGCCATTAGCAATTGTCATTGACTTAGACCACCGGGTTATCTGCCTAGCCAAGGTTTCATCCTCACGCAACTCGCCCCGGGTCATGTAAACCAAATATGGCACTGTCCAATATAGGATAACGTGAAGAGCCACCACCAACTGTGCTTCCGGGTCAGGAACAGCCAAGTCTTCCTCTTTAGGCAACTTGACAGAAGGGTTATGGAGAATATCCAAGAAAGTGTTAGGTGGCACCGGCTTACGCTGGGATCCCAGCCGACTTAAAGCATTGGTCGCCTCATTCTTTCTGCGATCAATGTGCTCCACTTGATAACCCTTGAAGTGTCCAGCATTACCATCAACTTTGCGGCGATAAGCCGCCATGAGGGGATCCTTGGAATCCCATTTGCCCGAGACTTGTTGAGCCACCAAATCTGAGTCGCCAAAGCAGCTCACCCGGCTTAAGTTCATCTCCTTAGCCATCTGAAGACCATGGAGCAAGGCCTCATACTCAGCTGCATTGTTAGTACAAGGAAACATCAACCTTAGCACATAACAAAATTTGTCACCGCGAGGGGAAGCTAAAACAACTCCAGCCCTCGAGCCCTCCAATTGACTAGACCCATCAAAGTGAATAGTCCAATATGTGTTGTCCGGCTTCTCTTCAGGCATCTGCAGCTCTATCCAATCGTTGATGAAATCCACCAGTGCTTGAGACTTGATAGCAGTGCGTGGTACATACTTTAAACCATGAGGCCCAAGCTCAATGGCCCACTTGGCGACTCGTCCCGTGGCTTCTCTGTTTTGAATGATATCTCTAAAGGAGCAGAACTGACCACAGTGATGGGATGACCCAGAAAATATTGTTTAAGCTTCTGGCTGGCCATGAATACCCCATAAACAAGTTTCTGCCAATGTGGATATCTCTGGTTGGACTCAATATGCACCTCACTGATGTAGTAAACCAGCTGTTGAACAGAATATTCTTTGTCAGCCTCCTTGCGCTCCACCACAATGGCCACACTGACAGCACGTGTGTTAGCAGCCACATATAATAATAATGGCTCCTTATCAATGCGAGCAGCAAGAACAGGTGGCTCAGCTAGCTGCCTCTTCAAATCTTCAAATGCATCATTAGCAGCATCACTCCAGACAAAGTTGTCTGTTTTCCTCATCATCTGATACAGCGGTATGGCCTTCTCACCTAAGCGGCTTATGAAGCGTCTTAAGGCAGCAATAAGAGCCGCCAAACACTGAACATCATTGATACACACCGGCTTAGACAAGGAGGTGATGGCCCTGATCTTCTCCGGGTTAGCCTCAATGCCTCTGTTAGAAACCAGAAAACCCAAAAGCTTGCATGCTGGCACACCGAAAATGCACTTAGCCGGGTTAAGCATCATCTTGTAGACCCTGAGATTATCAAAGGTCTCCTTCATATCATCTATCAAGGTCTCCTTCTCCCTGTACTTCACCACAATGTCGTCCACATAGGCATGAACATTGCACCCAATCTGATTGTGAAGACAGTTCTACACACATCGCTGATAAGTCACCTAGGCACTCTTGAGCCCAAAAGGCATAGACACATAGCAGAAGGCTCCAAAAGGAGTAATAAAAGTCGTCTTCTCCTGGTCCTTAACTGCCATTTTGATCTGATGATAACCAGAATAATCATCCAAAAAGCTCAAACGCTCACAACCCGCCGTAGCATCAATGATTTGAGTAATACGAGGGAGAGCAAAAGGATCATCCAAACAAGCCTTGTTTAAGTCTGTGTAATCCACACACATATGCCATGTGCCGTTCTTCTTAAGCACTAGCATCGGGTTAGCCAACCACTCTGGATGAAAAACTTCAACAATGAACCCGGCGCCAAGAGCTGGGCCACTTCCTCACCAATGGCCTTACGCCTCTCCACATTAAACCGTTGAAGAAACTGCTTGATTGTCTTAAATTTTGGATCAATATTGAGAGTGTGCTCAGCGAGTTCTCTCGGTACACCCAACATGTCAGAAGGTTTCCATGCACAGCAACGTTCACAACCCTCTTATGAAGCTTCTAGTCCCGTTTACATAAACTGGTAGTAAACACATGATACTGCCCACTATTCAGTTGCTTTGGTTTACTCTGATATCCAGATTGCTGCTGCTGCTGACCTCCCTGGCCAGATTGCTGATTATAACCACCCTTATTACCCTGAGGGCCTTGAAAGTTGGAATTAGAAACGCCACCTCCATAACCCGGGCCATGAAAACCGCCACCGCATAAGCCGCTGCCCAGCCCATGATTGTTGTCAAACATGTTAGAGTTCTTGAAAGCCTTCATGATCGTACAATCCTTCCACAGTTGAGTGGCCGGTTTCTACTGAGTACCTTGCCTTGGACAGGGTTCATTTAGCAACTACTCAAGATTGTGACCTGACCCGCCGGATCAAGGAGGCGGTCTCCCCTTTCGTCGTTGATTGTTGCCCTGTGCATTGGTGTTAGCTACAAACTCCGAGCTACCATCAGCCTTACATTTATTATTGCCTCCTTGATTCACCGGGTTATGTTGAGGACCCGCGTTGCTGCTCTTCTTTCCCTTCCTTGTCTTCTCATCGTCAGACTCAGGATCCTTGGTACTATCAGAGTCAGCATATTTGACTAGAGCCGCCATCAGCTGGCCCATGTCATTACAATCCCGCTTGAGCCAGCCCAGCTTTTGTATCAGAGGCTCAAAACGGCAATTTTTCTCCAACATTAAGACTGTAGAGCCAGCGTCCATCTTATCAGATGAATGTATTATGGCCATGACCCGGCGCACCCAATGGGTCATGGATTCACCCTCCTCTTGCTTGTAATTAGTCAAGTCCACAATCAACATGGGCTGCTTGCATGTATCTTTAAAGTTCTAAATAAACCGGGGCTTTAACTCTGCCCATGAATCGATGGAATTAGGTGGCAGCCCCTTCAACCAAGTACGGGCCGTTCCATCCAGCATCATGGTGAAGTACTTGGCCATTGCAGCGTCACTGACATCCAGTAGGTCCATGGCCATCTCGTAGCTTTCAATCCATGCCCCAGGTGGTAAGTCGGCCGTGTAATTAGGCACCTTTCGAGGTCCCTTGAAATCCTTGGGCAAACGCTCATTACACAGAGCCGGTATGAAACAAGGTACGCCCCCAGTCCTAGAGGTCAAGCCTGCCTCAGTCGAAGTCATTGGATAAACCGGAAAGGGCTGATAAGCTGCCTGCTAAGCCGTCCGGTCAGCTTCCTGACACAATCTGTCTTGATCAACCACATTAGGAACTACATCATGTGCCGGGTCATACCCGTGCGGCTGGTTACAACACCGGGCGTTGCTTGAAACGGCTGGTGAGTCCATATGCCTGCTATAGCTCCGACTTGGGAAGGGGTGGAATGAATCCTGTCTCGACTATAAGAATATGGCTCCTGCTGTGCCAGAGCTGTGTGAAGAAGTTCTCTGACCCTTCATGTTTCAACCGCCATCTGAGAGTCACCATCCACTAGGAGAGCCGCCAATCGTGCCGCCGCAGCGGTCATGTTCTCCAAAGGGTTAGAATAATGACCCGATGGTGTTGGTACATGGTGAGGTGTTGCAACATTCAGACGAGGGGGTTCCGTCACACGCGGCTGAACTGGCGTCCCGACACCGGTTGCTGCATCCCGGTTTACCTCTGGCGGGTTACTGGGCCCTGCACCAGGTGTGCAGAAGAGGTTTCTGGGCTCATAAACCATAGGCAGGCGGGACTGAGCCTTCTAGTACCTTCTCTTCATGATCTCATTTGATGCCTTATGGTACAAGGAAATTCCAGATGTTGCCTTGGACACCCACAAGTTCGGGTCAGTTTACTATCTACTATCAGGTCTGCCAACAATCAACACTATTCTCAGGCTCACATTGTTTCCCAAGTCTGGAGATGACAAGATGATTAGATGGCATTCAATAAATTTTCTGCATATGTCTGATGTGCCAAAGAAATTCAAAGTGATGACATTGATTGTGGAGGCAATCAAGAGGACTGCTGCTGACCAAAAGAGATCATGTGTCTATGCTCCACATATTCAGATGCTCATCAACTCCAAGGGCATGTATCTCTTGGACAAGGAACATCTTCCCTGCTGCCTGAGTTTGAAGACAATGTACTTGTCATGGATCCATCACATCCCACATCTATGCAGGCTCAAGAGAAGAAAGAAAAAGCAAGAGCAGAGAAGGCAGCCAAGACACCAAGTGCTGAAGAGGCCTCCCAGATATTTATGAAATCCATGCAAAATCAACTTGGTTATCTCATTCAATCCACTTTGAGGATTGAGAAAGGATTGGCAACCCTGACTCAAAATCAAGAGAGTCTTGAGAGGATCATCGAGACTAAATTTTATGATGTAGACTTGAAGCTCACACAGATCCAGACTGCAGTTGAGCAACTCCAGGATGAAGCTGAAGAGAGAAGAGGGAGAGCTACCACTGAAGCTTTTTAGAGAGTGAAAAGGGCACAAAGGTCTGTAGTTGTGCCGGCCAGTGACACAAGGGCTACTAATTCAGCACCAGCAGCTACAGCCTCTGTTGTTTCTCCAGTTGCAACTCCACCAGCTCCTTAGACCTCTTCGGATGCATTCGTTGCAGGACTCCTCTCCACGCCACCTTCACACTCTAGAGCACCCAGTGATCATGCTTAGAGCCGCAAAGCACTATGCATTTTCAAGCTTTTTGGTAACTTGTTGCCAAGGGGGGAGAAAGTGTATAGATCATAGTCTTTGAGAGAGAGAGTGAGTGTTTATTTCTTTTTGCCTCTCTTTCTACTCAATTTGCTTTGCTTGTTTGGGTGATACAATGTTTTATGCTTGTGTGTGAGATACTTCTATGATCATATGTTTGATGATATCATACTATAATGTTTGTTCTTAGAGCATCTCCAGCCGTTGCGCCCCCAGGGGACGTTTTTTCGTCCGGCTGGGGCTGCACCGGCGCAAGTTTTGGGCTTGGGGGAAATATATTTCCAGCCGTGTCTCCACCCCAAGCACTTCTGCACCTTGACAAGGAGGACGTGTGGCATGCAGCGAGGAAGCGTCCGGGTGCCACCACTGCTCGAGCTCGCCCTGCAGCGGCTCCGACATGCCTGGGCCGGCGCGTGATGAGCAAGGAGGCAATGGTGGCGCGTGGCACACGGTGAGCAGAGGGCGGCGGTGAGGAGGCAGAGGCCAGCGCGCGGCGAGGATCCGACCCCGACCAGCGGAGGTGCGCAGGCATATGCCGGTTGCCGGAGACGTGGACCAGTGCTCCGGTATGCACCACTTCGTCGCCATCTTCGTCGTGCCGTTGCTCCCTTTCCACTTCACCTCCGCTTCCTGGCCATGGACATGCTACAGAAGCTCCTCGTCCTGGCGCTGCTTGCCGTGTGCTCCCGTCGCGCAGCAGCGAGGCCGAGCTCCCACGGATCCGGACGATTATGCCCAGACCGTGCCAGGCCGGAGAGGCGGCGAGCTCAGGTAGCATGGTGGAGCAGCAGCGTGGGCGAGCTCTCGCGGGATCCGGCCAGAGAGGCGGCGAGCTCGGGTGGAGCCCAGGCCGCACCCGTTGAGCAGCAGCACGGGCGAGCTCCCGCGGGGTCCGGCCGGGGAGGCGGCTCAGGTGGCGCGGTGGAGCACAGGCGCCCGCTCGCCGGCCA
The DNA here is from genome assembly GCF_018294505.1 of Triticum aestivum. Classification (NCBI taxonomy): domain Eukaryota; kingdom Viridiplantae; phylum Streptophyta; class Magnoliopsida; order Poales; family Poaceae; genus Triticum; species Triticum aestivum. The sequence goes on along the minus strand of NC_057804.1, from coordinate 291,087,355 downwards.
TGCTCGCCTGTCCGGAGCCGGTGCAGGCCGCGACGGTGGATGGGCGAGGAAGGGTTGGTGGAGCGTTGGAGGAGAAGGGGCGGTGGGCATGCAGGAGAGAGGAGAGTTTCCTATACACTGCACGTGGTGGGCCTAGCCTGAAAAAGAAAGGAGAGAGAGATTTGAGGCTGGCAGTGGGCCTTTCACAGCCAAAAAGTAGTGTCGGCGCTCCCATCTGCTCCCCGATTCCCTGGGTTTCCCCTATGTGCGCCGACCGTAGTTTTTGTTAAATCCGGCAAAAAAGGAGATTGTGGGAGTGCGACTGGAACATTTTTTTACATCGGTGTCAAAAAAAGGCTCCTGGGGGCCGTCCCGGGGGCGCGGCTGGAGATGCTCTTAATGATGATATTTTATCTCTCACGTATGATCATTCATATCTTGTCTTGGTGATGAGTGCATATCTCATATTCTATCATTTTGAGTGATCCACCAAGATGTATGTGACATGGAAGAGTGACCCACGATCCTAATCGATTGTGCATTTGCATTCAAAAGCAAATTCCAAATAATGCACAAATTTAGGGGGAGCTCTTGCTTATCACATACTTCTCAGAGCGAGGATGTAATTCATTTATATTATTATTTGTCGAAGCATTGATCTGTATGTTGTCATCAATTACCAAAAAGGGGGAGATTGAAAGTGCAACTAATCCCGGGGCATGGACTAGAGATATTGAACTAATATTCTTTCAAGATCAATGTTTCGGAAAGTTCAATGGTTGGTATGGCATGGACTAGAGATGTGGACCCCTCAAAATGCTAAGGACACATATTGGCAAAATCTCAAGACTCTACATTTTCATTTTAGTGATCCAAGATCACATTGAGTCCATAGGAAAGCCAATACTATTAAAAGGGGATGAGGTGTTGCCTAATGGCTTGCTTGCTGAAAATGCTTAGTGATATGCTCCAAATCCCTCAACCACTTTCTCATTTCCACATATGTCCTAAACCTAAAATTAAACTCGGCCCCACTGATTTAATCTATCCGGCGCCACCGAGTTCACTTGACATAACCATATCCACAAACCCTAATCAATTCGGTCTTGCTGATAGGAATCTCGGTCTCACTGAGATGGGATTGCAAACTCTCTGTTTCCCTTCGTAATGTTTCAGTCTAACCAAGATGAGCGATCGGTCCCACTGAGTTCACAGTGCAAACACTCTGTTTACTTTTCGTAACATTTTGGTCTCACCGAAATGAGCGATCGGTCCCACTGAGTTTGCCTGACCAAGTCTCTGTTTTGCTTATTACTGAAATTAGTCTCACCGAGTTCATGTGATCGGTCTCACTGAGATAAGGTTTTGCCCTAACCCTAGAGCATCGGTCTCACCGAGTTGGTATTGTCGGTCCCACCGAAAAGCCTAACGTCCACATTTTGAACCAAGTCGGTCTCATCGAGTTTCACTATTCGGTCCCACCGAGTTTGGTAAATTGTGTGTAACGGTTAGATTTTTTGTGGAGGCTATATTACCCCTCCACCCACTTCAGAACATGCCTACACTTCCACTACTCATTTTCTGAGAGAGAACCACCTACTCATGTGTTGAGACCAAGACATTCCAATCCAACCACAAGAATATTGATCTCTGGCCTTCCCCAAGTTGCCTTCCACTCAAATAATCTTTCCACCGTAGCCAAATCTGTGAGAGAGAGTTGAGTGTTGGGGAGACATCATTTGAAGCACAAGAGCAAGGAGTTCATCATTAACACACCATCTATTACCTTTTGGAGAGTGGTGTCTCCTAGATTGGTTAGGTTTCACTTGGGAGCCTCCGTCAAGATTGTGGAGTTGAACCACGGAGTTTGTAAGGGCAAGGAGATCGCCTACTTCGTGAAGATCTACCCAAGTGAGGCAAGTCCTTCGTGGGTGATGCCCATTGTGGGATAGACAAGGTTGCTTCTTCGTGGACCCTTCGTGGGTGGAGCCTTCCATGGACTCCAAAATTGTTACCCTTCATGGGTTGAAGTCTCCATCAACGTGGATGTACGATAGCACCACCTATCAGAACCACGCCAAAAATCTCCGTGTCTACATTATGTTTTCTCCCTCCAAACTCCTCCCCTTTACCTTCATATGCAATGTTTTACATTCCGCTCCTATACTCTTAGAATTGCATGCGTAGGTTGAGTGCTTGACTTGTGCTAAGTTGCTACTGCCAAGACCTAAAATTTGGAAAAGGCTAGATTTTTATTTGGTCAAGTAGTCTAATAAGCCCCCTCTAGACATACTTTTGATCGTACACCTGGCCAGCGGTGGGAGTAGTACGAGCGGTGATGCCTTCACGGCAGCACAACCAGCCACCATAGGCAGGAGCACTCGATGGTTTGGACGGCCGGGGCAAGAAAACCAGAGGTTGAAGAAGTAGGACGACCATTGGATGTTAACAATGCAACGGACACTGGTGATAGAATCATTTGTTGACTAAGTTGACAAAGCTCTGTGTACGCGTCAACTTAGTAGGGTCGCAAGTCAGCCTCCAAATCTGGTGGGCCCCAGCTGTCATGGGAGCACTCGTTATTTTTCGCTTAATAAGGAGGCACTTCCTTCCGTGCCAAGATATAGCTGGTGGGCCCTAGCTGTCATTGGGAGGATTCTTTCTTTTTGGCATAATAAGGAGGTACTTGCCTGCATGCAGCCATGTACTATGTGGGTCCCAACTATCAGCCTCTCCATGTACAGCCCTCTTCTGATGTTGTCGTTTGTTGACAACCTTGACCACACCATGCCGAGAACACCAGCACGATGGACGACGGCGAGACTCGGGATGGGAATGACCCGGAGGCGGCGAAGCCACAATAGTGGAGTGATATGGGTGAGTAGAGGGATGGTCTGGCCAGCGGTGGGAGTAGTAGGGGCGGTGAGGCCCGCGCGGCAGCACTACTGGCCACAAGAGGCGGGAGCAGGCGGTCCCACCGGTGTTGGATTTGGCGGCTGGAGCAAGAAGATCAGATATTGAAGAAGAACGTAAAATATAAGCCTGGGCTAGACGGGCCACAACCAAGTTGAAACCCTGCTACGTCTCAACAATAAAAAACAAAAATACTGCTCGAGCAGCTACATCCCAGGTGTCAGCCGATCTTGTGATGTTCTCTTTTTCTACTGACTATATACACTGACAATGTCGTGGGTCCCAGATGTCAGGAAACCACTAGGAGGAAGCATTTTCTTTTTCTATATGCTGACAATGGAGTATATAAAAAAATGAGGAACTTCCTTGTGTACGGCCATGGATATGGTGGGCCCCTACTGTCATCCTCTCCATGTACTGTCCTCTCCCAATTCCTCTTGTTTGTTGACCATGTTGAAAACGCAAGAGGGCGGCGCCACGGCGAGCACACCAAAGCGCGTGGAGGACGATGGCGAGGCCTCAGACGTTGGTGTTAATGATTTTGGAGATGGTTGGGCGGCGATGCATTCGCTGAGGCGCACCCAGCCGTGGGAGGCGAAAGCTGGCGGCCCTGCTAGCGCTGGTTTGTTTTGGCGGCTGGAGGAAGAAAGGACTGAAGAAACATGACCGACTGTAAAACCAGCAGGAGTACTTAACAACCTTAACTGAAACCAGCAGTGGCACTTAACAACCATAGCTGAAAGCAGTATGAGTACTTATACAGGTTCAACTGTATAAAGCACAACTCGAACAAAAGCTACTTTACCTACAGTTAATCAAGAGTGAGACCACCAAGCCCCAGGAGGCCCAGGCGCCACCCCGTGCATCCACAACTTTCTGAAATCGTCTTCATCTTGCAGTGTGGTCAATAAATAGGACATCCGCTTTAGAGCCATGGAAAAGCATGAGCATAACCTTCTGTCCTATTCTCCAAGATGGATGAGCCTTCATTATTTGAGAGCACCCATGAATATGTATCTTTTCACCCATGGGGAATGGAGTAGGTCGACATAAACATCATGTTGTGACCAAGCGCAAGTCCGACCCGACCATGGTCAGGCATCTGTATAGGAACGATAGAACTGGGCAGTTTTTATTTCAAGATCATAGCTATAAGACTGTGTATAAGCAAGAGTTTATGAACAACATGTATAACAGAAAACAACTCGTATTATAAGTTTCTCGACACAGTCGGACCTGTTCAATGTGTGTAGCAGTGGCACACATATCCCACATGGCCTTCCACCATTGAAATGCCCCACAAGGACTTCAAAACGATCAATAATGTGTAGGAACTTGTGGATGTCGTCGCAGTCAACTTCAGTGCCATCAGTAATACCCGAGTTCTTATCGAATAACAAACGACTAGCATGCTTAATTTTGAAATAACTTACACGTGCCACCAATTATAAGAAATATTAGTTAGAAGTAGGATCTTCGTGGGAGAAGGGAATCACAAATCGTCGCTACTTCTAAAGTTAAATTGTGATTAGTCAGACAGAATAGGTGGATTAAGAAGTAATCGAGGCAACAAGCAAGAACCAGATACAAAACTAACACAGATGAACTACTGGAAGGACGTCGGGGTGGAAGATCACAATGAAGATGAGACCAGGTTCTGCTATTTCCATCAACATTCATGCGCCAACTTATGTCTGTAACACATGAGAAAGTTTATCCAAGTTTGGCTATAAAAAAAGCAGTGATCTTCTTGGTTCATGAACCCAACTCTGAACTTATATCCATGGCTTGTCTTCAATGTGACCATTAAACTGGTGTATTTAGTTATGGCAAGGCCAACCATCTTGAGTACATGTGTTTTGGTAGAACAAGGAATGCATTGCAGGAAAAATAATATGAGAACACATTGTATTCGCTATCCAAATCTAGAAATAATTTCCTCCTTCACGTCAGTGTTGACCATGGTACTAGTACCTTTTATCCAAATATAGCAATCCAAATTTCCAAATTACTTGGCATGTTCAAAAAAAACCACCCTCCCGAATAGGAAAGAGGATTCTAGGAACATACTATGCGCGTTTTAAAATCATGTGTTAGGATGAGAAGGAACAAGTGTGGGGTCTCGCTGAAGGTGCAGAAACTTGTAGGGTCCTCGCACTTTGGGCACTACAAATGAAACACACTAGATTCAGTAGGAATAAAAATGCATCAACGGCAGCGGCTGCCATCCTAGGATTACCCGCGACCAAGGGACATGGATTTATCGAGGATGGATGAATAATTCGTACCTTGTTCTCCATAAGAAAACCCTATGCAATCGCTGAGAGGTGGTTTTCTCTGAACAAGCAGATGAGGGAGAAGGGGATTTAGGCCCAGTGAAATATTGTTGGTTTGTCCGTCCAGCTTACTGCTAAGGCTGGAAAGGTGGGGGGTTTTGTGATTTGATGTCTCATTGGGCATTACTACGGCGCTACCACCGGGGTGAGTCTACTGTGCAGTTGTGCACTCTAATTTGGTGCATGGCATGTGGACCCCGCTGCCGAATGCCCCACATATCAGCGAAAGGAAGTAGAAAGGCAGGAGTAACTAGTTACACATAAATATATTTTTGACAAAGAGATACTCCCTCTGTAAAGAAATATAAAAATCTTTTATATCATAACTTTATACATAAGAAAAATCAAGGGGAATATATATAACATAATATGGGGGTTCATCTGAGAATATAATACTCACATAGGCTCACGGTTCTTTACTTTGGGCTATAGGCCGGTGGGCCTGTATGTTTGGGTGCCCATGTGTTCTAACTCAGCGCATTTCATATTGCAAGCGATAGGTACAGCGCTGGTTTTAGATGCTGTCGCAAGGCGAATATAGAAAATTGAATAAAGCATGATAGTTGCTAGATGAAATCGAACGATAGTTCCTAACCAACAATCAGAGTTGCAATTCTATCAACGATATCCTACGTGATAAATAATATTGTCATACTATGTATACAGAGAGGACACTTGTTTCACCATGCCATATTATTACATCAAAATCTCTTGGAGGATAGATTAGTTCGGCAGTTGCGTGCTGCTACTGAAGAATTTGAAAGTTGATTTGGACCAGCTTCCCTTGCCGAGAAAGTTCAATTTTGACATCATCCCCTACTGCAAGAATTGATTTAGATTTGAACCTTGACCATCCTTTAGCATCAATCATCATGCAACTATCCTTTGTACTTATGGTATATTGAGTAGGTTCATTCACACCAAGGTTGCGCATGGTAAGAGAAACTTGGCCACGGTCACCAGGATTGTTGAATGACTCCCTAGTTGCTCTAGGAATTCTTTGTTTGCAAACAAGAAGACATACACAAACAGTTAGATCAACATAGTGAATCATGTGAAACAACATGGAAAGAAAAAAGAACGATGCACTTGGGCGGCCAATGCTTACCAAGAAGGTGGAGATGTCGGTTTTTGTAAGGACTTTGGTATATGCAGTGCGAACTATAGGCCAGTCTGTTGCTGGTGCAACTACTGGTTCCGTTGCCGCTGCATGGGCCGGCACAGATGCAAGTGCAACTTTAAGTGTTGGTGCTGGTTCCGGAGCCGTTGTTGGTGCCGATGCCGGTGTGATTGGTAGTGCCGCCGCTGCTGCCAGAGATGGTGCTCCTTGTGGAGCTAGTGCTGGTGTCGGAGCAGGTGCCGGTGTTGATGCCCGATCCTCCAGTAGATCAGCCTGATCCGCTGACGTGGTCTGTGCCCAATCCTCAGGTGGATCAGATTTAGCTTGTGCCGCTGGTAGTGCTAGAACAAGTGCCATTGGAGAAGGTGCCAGTGCTCGATCTGTTGCTGAAGGTGCTACTAATGAGCGAGACAGCAGCAATCGTCTCTGGTATGCTATGGTCAGCTTTCTAACTTAACTAGGCTCCGTGACCTTGATCTAGTCTTTTTCTTCATTTCTTTTAAATGCGAGAAGGACTAATTGTGGCGTGTTTGTTAAACCTAACTGCAGTTCATCATAGGGCTTCAGAATGTACTCAGAAAACAGACTGATCCAATTGTGTCCAGTAATATAAGTGGTGGACAGTGCCTTCGTTACTGACACTACATAAGATGTGAAACCTGCAAAAATAACCATCATAGAGCAAATCAAACAGTTTATTCTGTGATGAATGTCACATGGCAAAACCTGCATCATAAAATTGCAGCAAAAGTAAGAAAACATGACATTAAATCAATAAGATTAGATAGTAAATCAATAATATTTACTTGATGTGACATGAGTGAATCCTTACCAGGAAATCACTATGTTCAAGTTCTAAACAGAAGATTGATCGTCCAATTATGTATGGCATGCAGGCCCCCCACTTACTCTGACAAGTAGGACAGTCCAAAGGTCATGACAAATCGTATGGACCGAACATCCATGGGACTGGAAATCCTGGTGGGTGCGATAAGCCCTGCAATGCATACAGATATTGGATTGTAACCATAATTGATAAACGATCCTCACACAAAAGATGATCTAGATCTTCAAAATATACAAACTGAATTGAGTGGACAGACATTAACATAGACTGTTCTTAGGACTCACCACACAACAAAAGCGGCAGTACTAAACAATACAGGGTTCACACACAAATCAAGTACTGAACAATAGTACTTACTACAGACAAGCAAAGTTGCACTAATTAAACTCTGCAGACTATTTTTTGCCACCGAGCTACGGGATGTTACCCGCATAATTGACTAGGCCATGGACATCATGAGAGATGTCTATCAGCACCATCACCATCTCGTCAACCTTGGAGAACCTAACAAAGTGGTGTTTCCACTCATAAACTGTCGGATATCGGGTTCTGGCAAAACCCTTAAGGTTCGAACTCTGGGGTGCGCATGAAGATCTTCTCCCTACTGATTCACGCCCAAAACCTCGTCGCGAATCTAAGCTAGCACGATGAACAACACAAGGGACACGAGATTTATACAGGTTCGGGCCACCGTTGTGGTGTAATACCCTACTCCTGTGTGTGATGTGGTGGATGCCTCTTGGGCTGATGATGAACAGTATAGAGGGAGAACAACCTCGCGAGAGGTGTTCTTGTGGTGGTGGTGTTCTGCCGGGGAAGGATTCGGTCCCCTCTACTCTGGTGGCCATCTCTATATATAGAGGCCCTGGTCCTCTTCCCAAATATTGAGCGGGAAGGGAGCCAACAACGGCCATTTTGAAGGGGGGCAGCTAGTACAAGCTATCCTGACTAAAGGTGGTCTTCCACTGCCAAAGGCACTGGTGATGATGCCGTCTTGGGCTCCACGATGATCTCTGTCCTGCTATTCTGCTAGTCTTGGTCTCGTTGCACCAATATGGAAACCTTTGACTGATGCCTCGGTCCTCCGCGCCTGCGCTTGCCCCCTCTGCACCAAAGAAGAAATGAGGACACTGCGCGGGCTGGCGCTCTCCTGGCGCCCGCCTGGTCTTGATCGTCATGGCTTGCATCATGAGAACCTCGCGAGGTACCCCTTGTCTTGATCTCTCCGCCTCCTCACGAGCCTGCCTAGTGAGGCCGCACTTGAGGAAGCCTTGTGTCGTCCGCCCTGCAAGGCTTGGCCCCTCGCGAGGGTCTTGAACTTGGGTTGATTAAGACGGGTCATACTGGGCCACTGCTGAGCCACGCCACCGCCCACAAGCAGGTAAGTATGGGGACCCCCGTTCCCAGAACACCGACAGAACAACGAAGCCAAAGGGCAAGTGCGGAGCGCCACGGGCCCCAACATCCTGCGGCCTAGGTTCACGCGTGGTGGTTGATTGGACGTGGGCATCTCCACTTCCCCATGCTGCCTCGGCAACTGCTCGATTTGACGAGTCCCTGCTTCATGCAAAAAGAGTCATCATTACCTGTGATCGTGGAGGCCGGCGGTTGGCATCCTTTGGACTATAAATGGGGGGGGCGATAGCCCCCGTTGCACATCTCCTCTTGCTCCGCTGCTTCTTCTTCCTCCTTGGTCTGATTGCTTGCCGCGTCCCATGGTGCCCGGGAAGAGGTTATCGGCCGCGGAAAAGGGGAAGGCCCGCTAGGAAGGGCCCGGATCTCCTCTTCCCAAGCGCGGCCGTGGTCGTCCCTGCAAGCATCTCGTGACTCCCGTCGTGGCTCCTCGTGGTCACGGCGGTGGCTCTTCGCGCGGTGGTGGCCGCCGCATCGGGGTAGCCCAATCGATGAAGGAAGGCGCGCTGTGGCTGCGGGGCCTCCCCGTCCGTGCTTCCATTCGGCAGAGGTGCTGCCAGAGTTTGTTGTGTGGTCGAACAACCCCGCCGGCAACTGGCTCTAGCTCCCTCGCTTCTTCGCCGGTGAACTGCCGGCCGCTGGCCCTGGCGGGCTCTGGCTGCAAGCAGACGGTTGCTGTAGCAGGGCCTCCTGGTTCTTGGGGGAGATCTCTGTCGCCGGGAATGTGGCCTTGGCCCACGTCTGGCAGACATTTGCCCGCGCACGTGGCCTGGGTCGGTGGTGCACCCTCTACTTCAAGTTCGATGGCGACGAGCCCCTCTATGTGAGGGTGTTCGGAGAAGATGGCCGCCGTGTTGGGTGCTTCCCTGAAGACGATGACGGCGATGAGGTGCTTGGCCTTGGCGACGGTCGTGACGAGGGTGAAGGCGACCTCGCTCCCGACGGCGTCCGCAGCTCGCCGAGCTTCAGCGGCTCCTCCTCCGGTGACAACTCCTCCAGTAGTGGCCATGATGAGCCACCACGTCGCCGCGCCCGCTTAGAGGGCGGTAGCGGGTCGTCCCGTCGCCGTGCCCCGGTGAAGCGCGAGGCGGAGTCCGATTGTGCTCGGGAGGACGATCCGGACCCTTCCTCGAGAGCCTTCGCAAGGCGCACGCCATTTTTATTTTGTTTTTCTCCTTTTCCTGCATCGAGAGAGAGAGAGAGAGAAGTATGGAGCCCTGCGGGGGCGTGCAACAGAATATGATCCCCAATTATCGTGCTACATTTATCATTCATGTGCTGTGTTATGGTGTTATGATTATGTGGCTGCGCGTAGGAACAACTTAGCTCGGGATGTTTGCAGTGGTTTTCACTTCGCGAGGTACCCGCTAGAGGCCTCGTCGGGCGCCTTAAGATCTGCAAAGATCAGTTGGGAGGATAGTTTCCGAAACTTGGTCGCGAGGGTTGCCGGCTTGGGCTTGGCGCTTTGTGTCGCGATGCCCAAGGGGCATGGACCGGGAGGGGTGCTCCTGCTGTGAACTTGAACGAGGGAGCCTCACGAAAACCAGGCAAGAAAGGGCTCACGAGGGCACTCGCGACCCTTCCTCGCGAGCTTGCGAGAGAGAGAGAGAGAGCCAGACGAGAGCCAAAAACAGAGAACAGGGGCAGAGGACAGCAAACAGAACTAGAAGCAACTCCAATAAAGGTCCAATCAAGGGAGAACGAGCCAACTGCAGAAAGCAAATGAAAAGCCGTGTCCGGCACCTAGTCTAGTCTTCGACGTCTTCTCACCAGCGTGGAGCTAAGTGCTACCACTGGGCGTGGGTGGGAGGCCCCGATGCCCATGGGCAGCACTCCGGAGACATCGGGGCGTGTACAGCCCCAACTCATTATTACGTGAGAGTGTTATGGGCGGCGAGCTTTACAGGCACTGTGCCTTCTTCACAGGCACAGGGCCCTTCTTGGGGCGGCGAGCTTCACAGGAACCGGGTCTTCTTTACAGGCACTGGGCCTTTCTTCATAGGCACTGGGCCTTCTTTACAGGCACTGGGCCTTTCTTCACAGGCACTCGGCCTTTTTACAAGCACTGGGCCTTTCTTCACAGGCACTGGGCCTTCTTTACAGGCACTGGGTCTTTCTTCACAGGCACTGGGCCTTCTTTACAAGCACTGGGACTTTCTTCACAGGCACAGGGCCTTTCTTCGCAGGCACTGGGCCTTTCTTCGCAGGCACTAGGCCTTTCTTCAAGGGTTGAACTTCCGGAGATGCTGAATGTTCCAAGCGTTTGGGATGGGCACCCCCTCCTGAGTCTCCAGGCGCACGGCGCCAGGCCTGGAAACATGAACAACCTTGAACGGGGCCTCCCACATGGGCGAGAGCTTGTGCAGCCCTTCCCTGGAGAGCACCGGCCTGAGCACAAGGTCACCTACCTCAAGAGTCCTGGGGCGGATGTTGCGGCAATGATACCACTACAGCGCCTGCTAGTATCTTGCTGCTCGTAGTGTGGCTTCTCGATGGAGCTCCTACCCCAACACGAGGTCCATCCCCCGCATGGCATCCTGCTGCGCTTCATCAAACGCTAGGACCCGTGTGGAGCGGTGGCTGACCACGTGAGGGAGGACCGCTTCTGCTCCATAGACGAGGAACAACGGGATCTCGCCAGTCGACTTGGTTGCAGTAGTGCGGATGGACCACAACACAGACTAGAGCTTGTCGTACCAGCCCCTGCCCGCAGGCCTCTAGCTTCTTCTTGAAGGTCCTAGTTTTGAGGCCTTTCAGGACCTCTGCATTGGCACGTTCGGCCTGGCCGTTACTCCGGGGGTGTTCCACTGAAGCGTAGCATATCTGCGTTCCAACGTTAGCACAATACGTTTTAAAGAGATTGTTGGTGAACTGCCAACCGTTGTCCGTGATGATGCGATTAGGGACCCTGAATCGACTCACGAGGCCCTTTATGAACTTGACTGCAGAGCCAGCTGGGATGGTGCGGATGGCTTCCACCTCCGCCCACTTGGTGAACTTGTCGATGGCAACGTAGAGGTAGCGGTAGCCCCCAGGCGCTCGATGAAACGGGCCCAAGATATCTAGCCCCCAGACCGCGAATGGCCACGAGAGTGGGATGGTCTGCAGGACCTGAGCTGGCTGATGGATCTTCTTGGCATGGAATTGGCAAGCTTCGCAGGCCTTCACCAGCTCCATTGCGTCGTTGAGTATTGTAGGCCAGTAAAAAACCCTGCGAAACGCCTTGCCGATGAAGGTCCGTGATGACGAGTGGTGTCCACAATCTCCACCGTGTATATCAGCCAGCAACTCCTTCCCCTGTTCCCTGGAGATGCAACATAGGGAAACATCATTTGGCCACTTCCGGTAGAGCTCTCCGTCTTGAATGCAGTAGGCCATGGCCTGTCGGGCCACGCGTTTCGCGTCCTCCTGCTTCTCCGGTAGAGTCCCTTGCATCAGGTAGTCCTTGAATTCCGTAGTCCAGCTTCCCTCGTGAGGCTCCAAAGCCAGGAGCAAGCGTGCTCCCGAGGTTGGGCCACAGGCCGGGGCTCCTGTGGCAGGTGGCAGAGGGAATTCCTCCCGAGGTTGCGCATCGCTTGATAGTGAAGGCGCTGCCGATGGCTTGAAGAGCCGTTCTTTGAAAACGCCAGGCTCCTGAGGCCGCCCCCTGGACGCCCTTCTAGCGATGTCATCAGCCTCTTGATTGGTGCCGCGGGGCACATGCTACAGCTCCAGCCCCCAAAACTGCTTTCCATCCTGCGCACCTCCGCAAGATACGCTTCCATGTGCTCATCCTTCGGCTCCTACACCTTGTTGGAGAAGTTAACAAGGAGCTGTGAATCACCCTTGATGATGAGGCGCTTTACCCCCAATGCTACTGTAGCTTTGAAGCCTTCTATGAGGCCCTCGTATTCTGCTATGTTGTTGGAGACCTTCTCGCCATGCTGGAAATAGACCTGCACAGTGTAATAGAGCTTGTCCTAAGTGGGGGATATAAGCACTGCGCCAGCCCCCGCGCCATGTCGCGAGAATGCTCCATCGAAGTACATGATCCAGCCATCCGGAGCCTCACTTCCTGGGGAAAGTGACCGATCTTCGTCTGCTTCAAGCCATGGCGCCTCTATCCATTCTGCCACGAAATCTGCAAATGTGGCTCCCTTGACGACCCTGGTTGTGCTGAATTCCAACTAAAATGCTTGCAACTCAATGTTCCATTCTGTGACCCTTCCAGCAGAATTGGGGCTCCTGAGTACCCTTTCCAATGGATATGCCGAGACGACCTTGATAGGGTGACCTTGAAAGTAATGCCGCAGTTTACGCGAGGCCACCAGCAATGCAAGCAAGAGCTTCTGAGGCATGGGGTACTATGCCCTTGCATCCCACAACACCATGTTGACGAAGTACACCGGATGCTCGACGAGGGTGGTCGCACTGATGAGGTCCGTGCCCTCCGGAGGGTTAGGCGCCTCCTGAGACGTCAGAGCCCCCAGCACCTGGCTGCCTCGCGAGCCCTCTTCAGTCCTGGGGGCAGCCTCCTATTGAGGCTGGTCTCCATCTGCTGAGGCCTTGGTCTTCGCGAGGCATTCTTGGTCTTGTGCTGCCATGGCTGGCCGCGGCGTAGCCTTGGTCTGGCGCTCTTCCCGAACCGCCACCAGAGCTGCACTGGCGGAGTAGGGTGTGGAGGCGAGGTAGAGCACCAGGGGCTTGAGAGGGCGCGGTGCCACCATCACAGGAGGGCTGGTCAGGTACTTCTTGAGGTCTTGAAACGCTTGGTCGGCCTCCTGTGTCCATTCGAACGGACCATTCTTCTTCATCAGCTTGAAGAAAGGAAAGGCACGCTCCCCCAGCTTCGAGATCAAGCGCCCTAACGCAGTTACACGTCCGGCGAGCTTCTGCATTTCTCTGAGGGTTTGCGGTGGACTCATATCTTCGATCGCCTTGACCTTCTCCGGATTGGCCTTGATCCCCCTGTGGGACACGAGGAAGCCGGGAAGCTTGCCGGAAGGAACACCAAACATGCACTTTTCCGGGTTGAGTCGTAGGTCCACTTCGCGGAGGCTCGTGAAGGTCTCTTCTAGGTCCTGGATCAAGGTCTTCGCCTCCCGAGAATTCACCACAATGTCTTCGACGTAAGCCTCGGCGTTCTTCCTGAGCTTCCGGCCTAAGGAGATGTGCATCAGCCGCTGGAAGGTTGCGCCCGCATTACGCAACCCGAATGTCATGCAAGTGTAGCAGTACACCCCACATGGGGTCAGGAAAGCCGTATTCTCCATGTCTTCTACCGCCATCTTGATTTGATGATAGCCCGAAAATGCATCCAAGAAGCACAGCAGGTCGCACTCGGCGGTGGAGTCGACAATTTGGTCGATGCGAGGGAGTGGGAACGGATCTTGAGGGCATGCCTTGTTGAGGTTGGTGAAGTCGACACACATGAGCTCTTTTCGTCCCTTTTTCAGCAAAACAACAGGGTTTGCCAGCCACTCGGGGTAGCGAACCTCGCGAATAACACATGCCGCCTCCAGCTTGCTAGTTTCTTGGACGATGAACGCCTGCTTCTCGGTGGACTGCCGCCTTGCTTTCTGCTTCACATGGCATACATTGGGGCACACATTCAGGTGATGCTCAATCACCTGCCTTGGGATGCCTGACAATTGCTTGGATTCCCATGCGAACACTTCCTTGTTTGAGCGCAGGAACTTCACCAGGGCCTCCTCTTGATCAGGGTCGAGGTTGGCGCCTATGGTGAAGGTGGCTCCTGAGGACCCGTCCTCCTCGACGGGTACCTGCTTAGTTTCCGCCTTGTCCTGGGTGAACATCTCCTTCTTCGTTGGCACGGCCCCCTTGGCCTTTAAGGCGTTCATGCCGGTGGGCTGTGCTGTCACGGCTGTCTTGATGGTGAGCTTGAGCACCAGCAGAGCGTCCTTGGTATCCCCAGCTACAGTGAGGACGCGCTGCTCCCGGGCATCTTCATGAGGTTGTAATCCGGATGGGTCACCACCATGAACTGAGCCAAGGCGGGAGCCCCCGAGGATGGCGTTGTACGGGAGGCTGATGAGCCGCAAGTATACGGGATAGTTGTAGCCTCTTTCGATAAGTAAAAGTGTCAAACCCAACAAGGAACTAAAGGTAGAACAAATACTCTCTCAAGTCCTATCGGCCACTGATACGACTCTACGCACGCTTGACGTTCGCTTTACCTAGAACAAGTAAGAAACTAGAAGTACTTTGTAGGTGTTGTTGGATAGGTTTGCAAGATAATAAAGAACAAGTAAATATAAACTAGGGGCTGTTTAGATAAAGTTGCAATAAATTAAATAAAGCGAGTGTGGAAAAGTGGTGGTAGGAGTTGTGGAATTTTCCCTAAGCAACTGACTACGTTACTAGACCGGTAGTCACTATTGCAATTCTATTTGAGGGAGAGGCATAAGCTAACATATCATCCCTTACTTGGAATTCTATGCATTTATGATTGGAACTCTAGCAAGCATCCGCAACTACTAAAGATTCATTAAGGTAAAACCCAACCATAGCACTAAAGCATCAAGTCCCCTTTTATCCCATATGCAAACAACCTACTTACTCGGGTCTTTGCTTCTGTCACTCACGCCACCCACCATAAGCAAATCATAAACATATTGCAAACCCTACAGCGGGAATCCCTCACGCTTGCGCGACACGGAGGGCACAATAGGACAGCACCAATAATAAATCATGCAACTCAAACCAATCATAGCAATTCATCAATCACTGATAGGACAACGGGAATCTACTCAGACATCATAGGATGGCAACACATCATTGGATAATAATATGAAGCATAAAGCACCCTGTTCATGTAGAGGGTACAGCGGGTTGCGGGAGAGTGGACCACTGTAGATAGAAGGGGGAAGGTGATGGAGATGTTGGTGAAGATGATGGAGGTCTTGGTGAAGATCGCGGTGATGATGATGGCCCCCGGCGGTGTTCCGACGCCACTGGAAGCAAGGGGGAGAGAGCTCCCCTTCTTCTTCTTCTTCCTTGACCTTCTCCATAGATGGGAGAAGGGTTTCCCCTCTAGTCCTGGGCTCCCATGGCGTGGGAGGGGCGAGGGCCCCTCCGAGATTGGATCTATCTCTCTGTTTCTGCGTTCTGTCCTGGCTCTATTTCACCGTTTCGTGTATATATGGAGATCCGTAACTCCGATTGGCCTGAAACCTTCGCCGTGATTTTTTTCCGAATATTAGCTTTCTTGCGGCAAAAGAAGAGCGTCAACCCCCTTACGGTGGGCTCACGAGGGTAGGGGGCGCACCCTCCTGGTACAGGTGTGGGCCCCTACCTCGTGACCACCTCGGGCACCGTCTCGCATGGATTTTTCTTCCAGAATTTTCCATATTTTCCAAAAATAAGCTCCGTCCGTTTTTATCCCGTTTGGACTCCGTTTGATATGGATATTCTGCGAAACATAAAACATGCAACAGACGGGAACTGGCACTGGGCACTGGATCAATAAGTTAGTCCCGAAAATAATATAAGAAGTTGCCAAAAAGTATATGAAAGTGAATAATATTGGCATGGAACAATCAAAAATTATAGACACGACGGAGATGTATCAGCATCCCCAAGCTTAATTCCTGCACGTCCTCGAGTAGGAAATGATAAAAAAGAATAATTTTTGATCTGGAATGCTACCTAGCATAATCTTGATCATATGTCTAATCGTGGCATGAATATTAAGACACGAGTGATTCAAAGCAGTAGTCTATCATTTGACATAAAAACAATAATACTTCGAGCGTTCCAATAATGCAATCATGTCTTTTCAAAACAACAAGGCCAAAGCAAGCTTATCCCTACAAAATCATACAGTTTAGCCATGCTTCATTTTTGTCACACAAAATTCCCCCATCATGCACTACCTCGATGACAAGCCGAGCAATTGGTTCATACTTTTTAACACGCTTCAGATTTTTCAACCCTCACGCAATACATGAGCACAAGCCATGGATATAGCACTATATGTGGAATAGAATATAATGATGGAGGTTATGTGGAGAAGACAAAAAAGAATAAAGTCTCACATCAACGCGGCTAATCAACGGGCTATGGAGATGCCCATCAATTGATGTCAATGCGAGGAGTAGGGATTGCCATGCAACGGATGCACTAAGAGCTATAAGTGTATGAAAGCTCAACAAAATAAACTAAGTGGGTGTGCATCCAACTTGCTTGCTCATGAAGACCTAGGGCATTTGAGGAAGCCCATCGTTGGAATATACAAGCCAAGTTCTATAATGAAAATTCCCACTATTATATGAAAGTGACGACATAGGAGACGATCTATATGAAGAACATGGTGCTACTTTGAAGCACAAGATATGAGACTCACTACATGAAGAACATGGTGCTACTTTGAAGCACAAGTGTGGAAAAGAGATAGTAACATTGCCCCTTTTTATTATTTTTATTTTTTTTCTTTGGCCTTTCTTTTTTATTTTTGGCCTTTTTTTTGGGGGGACAATGCTCTAATAATGATGATCATCACACTTTTATTTACTTACAACTCGATATTACAACTCGATACTGGAACAAAGATATGACTCTATATGAATGCTTCCGGCGGTGTACCGGGATGTGCAATGATCTAGCCTAGCAATGACATCAAAAAACGGACAAGCCATGAAAACATCATGCTAGCTATCTGATGATCATGCAAAGAAATATGACAATGAATGCTTAAGTCATGAATATGATGATGATGGAAGTTGCATGGCAATATATCTCGTAATGGCTATGGAAATGCCATGATAGGTAGGTATGGTGGTTGTTTTGAGGAAGATATAATGAGGCTTATGTGTGATAGAGTGTATCGTATCACGGGGTTTGGATGCACCGGTGAAGTTTGCACCAACTCTCGAGGTGAGAAAGGGCAATGCACGGTACCGAAGAGGCTAGCAATGATGGAAAGGTAAAAGTGCGTATAATCCATGGACTCACATTAGTCATAAAGAACACATATACTTATTGCAAAATTTTATTAGCCCTCAAAGCAAAGTACTACTACGCATGCCCCTAGGGGGATAGATTGGTAGGAAAATACCATCGCTCGTCCCCGACTGCCACTCATAAGGAAGATAATCAAAGAAACACCCCATGCTTCAAATTTGCCACACAACGGTTGCCATACGTGCATGCTATGGGACTTGCGAACCTCAACACAGGTGTCTCTACAATCCACAACCAACCACTAGCATGACTCTAATATCACCATCTTTATATCGCAAAACTATTGCAAGGAATCAAACATATCATATTCAGCGATCTACAAGTTTATGTAGGGTTTTATGACTAACCATGTGAATGACCAATTCCTGTCATCTCTGTACATAGATATAAGTGAATCAAGAGAGTTTAATTCTTTCTACAAAAGATGTTCCCATGCTCTAACAAATATAAGTGAAGCAAAAGAGCATTCTATAAATGGCGGTTTTCTATGTAAAGAGAAACAGGCAATCCAACTTCAAATGATATAAGTGAAGTACATGAAGCATTCTATAAAGCCATACTCAAAAGATTTAAGTGAAGTGCAATGAGCATTCTATAAATCAACCAAGGACTATCTCATACCAGCATGGTGCATAAAAGAAAAATAAAACCTAATTGCAAAAGACGCTCCAAGACTTGCACATAATGCATGAACGAAACGAATCGGAAACATACCGATACTTGTTGAAGAAAGAGGGGATGCCTCCGCAATATCCCCAAGCTTAGACGCTTGAGTCTCCTTGAATAATTACTTGGGGTGCCTCAGGCATCCCCAAGATTGAGCTGTTGCCTCTCTTCCTTCTTCTCACATCGATACATCGTCGATTAGACACTACATCCACACAAAACTTCAACAGAAAACTCGGTAAGATCCGTTAGTATAATAAAGCAAATCACCACTCTAAGTACTGTTGCAAACCAATTCATATTTTGTTTTTGCATTGTGTCTACTGTAATATAACTTTTCCATGGCTTAATCCACTAAAATAAATCGATAGATTCATCAAAACAAGCAAACTATGCATCAAAAACAGAATCTGTCAAAAACAGAACAGTCTGTAGCAATCTGACGATCCACCATACTTCTGGTACCCCACAAATTCTACCAAAATTAGGAACAATAAACAAGTTCTATAGAAATGCAGTGCAAAATTATTCAGAACTAAATGACGTTCCAGTAAAAAATGTAAAATCGCGCACTACAGCCAATGTTTCGGTCCTGTACCGTACAAACCAACAAGCATTGTAAATATCCTAAAGGCAAACCTTGGCACATTATTTTTATAATACAATGGAATTGTAAAAGGGGATAATTATTTTTATTTAAAAGTTTCTGTAATTAAGATTCACAAAGTTCCCATGGGCATGAACAAAGTTCAAGGACGTCCCCCACTTTCACAATGCTCGTCTCTCTCACTTTCACTTCTATTTTTGAAAAGTTTTGGGTTCTCCTCTTTATTTTTGTTGTTTTTAAACTATATAAAAGCACTCAACAGAAATAAATGACTCTCTAAAACTTCCGGGTTGTCTCCCTGGCAGTGCTTTCTTTAAAGCCATTAAGCTAGGCATATAGTGCTCAAGTAGTGAATCCACCCGGATCCCAAGGTATATCAAAGCCAATTTTAATTAACAATGACTTGTAATTTAGCAGTGAGCACAAAGTAACATAAATCATGTAATGAGAAAGTCTAACTCTCTTCCTATGCATCGGCATGTCATAAAAGAACAATTCATGCACACATAGTAAAGGCCAATGCATAGTATAAATAGTTTCTTGCAATTTTATCGTGTGGGAAACATAGAGAGGTGGAGATATAGTTCATCTCGCATAATAATTGCAAGTAGGAGCAGCAAGAAAATGCATATTATATTCATCAAAATTATCATGTGTAGTAGTAAAAGGCAACCCATCAATATAATCTTTAATAATCACAAACTTCTTCGATATAGTGTAGTCGGGAGAATTCAAAAAGATAATAGGGCTATCATGCGTGGGTGCAATAGCAACAATTTCATGTTTAACATAAGGAACTATAGGAAGTTCATCTCCATAAGCATAATTCATATTGGCATCTTGGCCACAAGCATAGCAAGCATCATCCAGAAGGGATATTTCAAAATAATCAACGGGATCATAACAATCATCATAGCAATCATCCTTCGGTAAGCACGAAGGGGAATTAAACAATGTATGAGTTGAAGAGTTACTCTCATTAGAAGGTGGGCACGGGTGATCAATCCGCTCTTCCTCCTTTTGTTCTTCGCTCCCCTCATCATATTTTTCATCCAATGAGCTCACAGTTTCATCAATTTCTTCTTCCATAGCTTCCTACAAAATATTAGTCTCTTCTTGGACAGCGGAGAAGTCCTCAATATATGGTTTAACATAGGCATTAGAAGCATAATTATCATAACAATATTGGAATATGGAAATAAATTCAGATTTGTAAAGAGTAGCATCATACTTTTTAATCAAAGAGGCAATCTCATAAGCACCTTTAAAAGCAACAAATCCTTCAATTTGTTGAACATCATAGTAATTGTAAACACCCTTAGCATATGAACATATGATTCCATTATCACTAAACAAGCATTGATAGGGTAGGTATTTCTTAGGGTCTTCAGAACAACAATTAAACTCATATATTTCACATAAATTCCAAGCATAGCATTGCAAACGTTGAGTTTGATCCCATAATAGTTTCCCTTTTTTAGATATAAGGTGTCGCAGAAAACAAGCATGCTCATCTAAAGATTTGCCCTCAACTAAACTAGTGGGGGTTTCAGCACGAGCACAAAGGGATCAAAGATGATCCAAGTAAAAATCTTCAGCAGTGTGATAGATTTTGAGTGGTTCTTCAACCACTGGCTCAGTAGGTAGAACTAATTTTTTTGGTATTTTGCATTTCCTACCCATACCTAAAGATAGAAAACAACTAAAAACATAAAATAAAAAATTACTTAGTGATAAAGCAAACAAGCACACACGAGAACATTCACCCCATGCTATGACTCCCCGGCAACGGCGCCAGAAAAAGGTCTTGATGACTCGCAA
This sequence comes from Triticum aestivum, assembly GCF_018294505.1. Taxonomy (NCBI): domain Eukaryota; kingdom Viridiplantae; phylum Streptophyta; class Magnoliopsida; order Poales; family Poaceae; genus Triticum; species Triticum aestivum. The sequence goes on along the minus strand of NC_057804.1, from coordinate 291,066,692 downwards.
GTATACGGGATAGTTGTAGCCTCTTTCGATAAGTAAAAGCGTCGAACCCAACGAGGAGCTAAAGGTAGAAAAAATACTCTCTCAAGTCCTATCGGCCACTGATACGACTCTACGCACGCTTGACGTTCGCTTTACCTAGAACAAGTAAGAAACTAGAAGTACTTTGTAGGTGTTGTTGGATAGGTTTGCAAGATAATAAAGAACAAGTAAATATAAACTAGGGGCTGTTTAGATAAAGATGCAATAAAGTAAATAAAGCGAGTGTGGAAAATTGGTGGTAGGAGTTGTGGAATTGTCCCTAAGCAACTGACTACGTTACTAGACCGGTAATCACTATTGCAATTCTATTTGAGGGACAGGCATAAGCTAACATATCATCCCTTACTTGGAATTCTATGCACTTATGATTGGAACTCTAGCAAGCATCCACAACTACTAAAGATTCATTAAGGTAAAACCCAACCATAGCATTAAAGCATCAAGTCCCCTTTTGTCCCATACGCAAACAACCTACTTACTCGGGTCTGTGCTTCTGTCACTCATGCAACCCACCATAAGCAAATCATCAACATATTGCAAACCCTATAGCGGGAATCCCTCACGCTTGCGCGACACGGAGGGCACAATAGGACAGCACCAATAATAAAACATGCAACTCAAACAAATCATAGCAATTCATCAATCACTGATAGGACAACGGGAATCTACTCAGACATCATAGGATGGCAACACATCATTGGATAATAATATGAAGCATAAAGCACCCTGTTCAAGTAGAGGGTACAACGGGTTGAGGGAGAGTGGACCATTGTAGATAGAAGTGGGAAGGTGATGGAGATGCTGGTGAAGATGATGAAGGTGTTGGTGAAGATCGCAGTGATGATGATGGTCCCCGACGGCAATCCGGCGCCACCGGAAGCAAGGGGGAGAGAGCTCCCCTTCTTTTTCTTCTTCCTTGACCTTCTCCCTAGATGGGAGAAGGGTTTCCCCTCTGGTCCTTGGCTCCCATGGCGTGGGAGGGGCGAGAGCCCCTCCGAGATTGGATCTATCTCTCTGTTTCTGCGTTCTGTTCTGGCTCTGTTTCACCGTTTCGTAATATATGGAGATCCGTAACTCTGATTGGCCTGAAACCTTTGCCGTGATTTTTTTCTGAATATTAGCTTTCTTGCGGCAAAAGAAGAGCGTCTACCGCCTTACGGTGGCTCACGAGGGTAGGGGGCACGCCCTCCTGGTATGGGCGTGGGCCCCTACCTCGTGACCACCTCGGGCACCGTCTCGCGTGGATTTTTCTTCCAAAATTTTCCATATTTTCCAAAAATAAGCTCCGTCCGTTTTTATCCCGTTTGGACTCCATTTGATATGGATATTCTGCGAAACATAAAACATGTAACAGACAGGAACTGGCACTGGGCATTGGATCAATAAGTTAGTCCCAAAAATAATATAAAAAGTTGCCAAAAAGTATATGAAAGTGAATAATATTGGCATGGAACAATAAAAAATTATAGATACGATGGAGATGTATCAGAGGCCGATGCGGGCGATGTCTAAGTCGATGAGCTCGGTGCGGAAGTTGTCGTGGGTGTCGAAGGTCACAGGAAGGCGGATCTGCCCCGAAAAGGGCTTGCTGGGTCGTAGTCGTTCCAGCGATACATGGAGGCTCAAGGCATCCATCGAGAGCACGTTGAGGCCGGCACCACCATCGATGAGGGTCCTGGTGACGGCCACCTGGCGAATGGTGGGCGTGCAAAGCATTGGGAGCGAACCCGAGCAGGAAGTGTTGACGGGGTGATCGTTCGAGTTGAAGGTCTGGTCGGCCTTGGGTGCCGCCCAACCCGGAGGAGCTCCCTGCCGCGCGAGGGCGGCACTAATCTGGCGGACAAACGGCTTGATGTGGCAGCCCGAGGGTGGCGCTTGCGAGCCGCCCAGGAGAGCTGCGACGACCGGGGGCGCCGGTGCAGCGTAGTGGGTGAGGAGGAGGTTGCGCAGGTCCTCCTAGGAGGCTACAGAAGCCGTTGGCAGGTGGAGCAGCCACACGCGTGGGACGCCGGTAAGGGCCATGGGAAACCAGTTGGCCATGACCTTGTCGTCGCCCCCGGCCTTGAGGACGTCCTCCTCGTATGCCAGCAGGAAAACTAGCGGATCCGCCGTGCCGTTGTAGCGCGACTGCACCTGCCGCAAGGCGGGGGCCAAGGCTCGGAGCGCCCAGGCCCCAGCGCTGGGGTCAGCCGCCGGGGCCGGTGTCGCGTTGTCCGCCATGGGGGTGAAGTGCGGTGTTGGTGGAGAGCGGGTCGACGGAAGAGAGAGCTCCGGCGCACCCCTACCTGGCGTGCCAAATGTCGGATATCGGGTTCCAACAAAACCCTTAAGGTTCGATTCTGGGGTGCGCACGAAGATCTTCTCCCTACTGATTCATGCCTAAAACCTCGCCGCGAATCTAAGCTAGCACGATGAACAACATAAGGGACACGAGATTTATACAGGTTCGGGCCACCGTTGTGGTGTAATACCCTACTCCTGTGTGTGGTGTCGTGGATTTCCTCTTGGGCTGATGATGAACAGTATAGAGGGAGAACGGCCTCGCAAGAGGTGTTCATGTGGTGGTGGTGTTCTGCCAGGGAAGGATTTGATCCCCTCTACTGTGGTGGTTATCTCTATATATAGAGGCCCTGGTTCTCTTCCCAAATATTGAGCTGGAAGGGAGCCAACAACGGCCATTTTGAAGGGTGACAGCTAGTACAAGCTATCCTGACTAAAGGTGGTCTTCGACTGACAAAGGCACTGGTGATGATGCCGTCTTGGGCTCCACGGTGATCTCCGCCCTCCTGTTCTGCTGGTCCTGGTCTCGTTCCACCAATATGGAAACCTTTGCCTGATGCCTCAGTACTCCACGCCTGCGCTTGCCCCCTTTAGACCAAAGAGAAAATGAGGACACTGCATGGGCTGGCGCTCGCCTGGCGCCCGCCTGGTCTTGATCTTCATGGCTTGCGTCATGAGCACCTTGTGAGGTACCCCTTTCCTTGATCTCTCCGCTTCCTCACGAGCCTTCCTGGTGTGGCCTCACATGTGGAAGCCTTGTGTCGTCCGCCCCGCGAGGCTTGGCCCCTTGCGAGGGTCTTGAAATTGGGTTGATGAAGACGGGCCGTACTGGGCCACTGCTGAGCCACACCGCAGGCCACAGGCAGGCAAGTCTGGGGACCCCCGTTCCCAGAACGCCGACATAACAGATGATGAAGACAGTCCGCATCAGATTTATCGGGAAGCTTTAGAATAACCACAACCTTCATAATCGAAGGCACAACCAGGAAATTGTTGTGGTGAAGTACACCCTCGAGAACACACCTAATAACATTGCTACAGGAAAACACTTGTTCCTAACACGTGGGAACAAGGACACATCAGCTGGATAGTTTAGTAGCAAAACTCATACTCAGGTCTTCCAGTTCACACAACATGACTTTGAGAACTTCATCTCCACCGCGGACCTGGTTCTAATTCAAATAGAAACCAGATATTTTATTACTACATCCGTTAAGAAATATAAGATGATTTTTGATATTTTACTCCATATAAGACTACAATATACACACAGAAATGAGTGAACAAAGACACTAGAACGCGTCTTCAAAGGCATGAGAGCAGACGGATTACTTGCAATATCCATAACACAAGTTACTGAGGCTAATATACTCTCTTCAAAGGTAGCATTGATGTTCATAAAGTAGCCGAAAGTAATCAATAAGAAATCAGTGTCAGCTTCTCGCATGTTTTCTTCAAAAGAGGAATCTAGAACCGTCATTTGGCACACAAAAATCGCATGCAAGATCACCCAGAATGCTATACTACTAGTACTAGTACTGCATGTTAGATGAAAAAACACGATCAAGATCGAAAAAAGATCGTCAACAAGAGATATTACCTGGACTTGCTTAACGAGGGATCCCCGAGAGGGGGCCTTGGACAGGGCGATGGCCTTGAGCTTGTCTGCGGTAGTCTTGGCGGGGTGCTTGCGCTTCTTCGTACCCTGAGCCTCGACGGTTTTGGCCAGAGCCATAAACATCACTTCGGCCGGTCCTCTAGGGTCCATCAAGAATCTGTCAAATAGAAAGAAAAGAAAAGAAACCATAATCACAAACCCAAAAGAATAACAAAGAGGGAGTTATAGGATCAGTCTCGGGGTTGCAAGACCGGGCCTTGGCTAGAATTGACACCATTGATGCGCTCATCTTTCCTTCTTTGGGAGAGAAGAAATATCGCAAATGAAGGTCGGGGTTTTCTTGAAGAAATGAGGAACAAGATGAGGGAGAAGAGAGTTGGGGTTTTCTTCAAGAGAGGAAACCGAGGGAGAAGCGTGAAATGACGGTTGCTTCATACGTCCAACTTATTGCTGGAAAGGTGGGGATTTTGTGATTTTATGGCTCATTGGGCATTAATGCAGCGCTTCGATTGGGGGTAGTCTACCATGCAGTTGGGCACTCTAGTACGGAGTAATTTAGTGCATGGCTAGTGGACCCCGATGTTGGCTCTCCCACACATCGGCGAAAGTGAGTAGCAAGGTTCTCGATGACCGTCGAGGAGGATCCACACGGTAGAGCGTGTCCACTGTTCTGAAAAAAATGATTACATCAAACATTTTCACTCTTACGATGGAGTGTGAAACATGACAGCCACTTGAACTTACACAATGCTCCTACTACTAAGCATGTGGAGTGGTTCATACATCAACACTACTTTATCTTGTTGCTAGTGTAGTAAGATATGACAATAACAAATGATGTTGTGCGCATGTCAACTATATGAACAGTAATGTCACATACCCCTTTTTTGACTGTCCGGTCGAGAATGAACAGTGAGATCAATGTTAACAGAACTAGGTCTACAGCGCACAGAGAGTACGGTGCTAGAGTACTCCACGGAACATGAACCATATGAAGCATGAACCAGTGTTAGGCAGGGTGTATAAAGGGTGCATGGGTCAGCACTAGTAGGTTAACACAAATACACTAGGAGCATGCATGAAGAGGGGTGCTGAGATGAGCATGCACAAAGAGGGAACAACTATATTGAGATGAGAATGAAACCAAACACACCAACATGCTTTGTGATACAGTGACTAATCTGCACTGCCTGAGTTTGATCCAATGGTCATGTTGCAGCGAGACATGTGTCGGATGTTGGGTTCCGGCAGACCCTTAAGGTTCGAACTCTGGGGTGCGCATGAAGATCTTCCCCCTACCGATTCAAGTCCGATCGTCTCGCGAGAATCTAGGCTAAAATGATGAACAACACGAGGGACACAAGATTTATACTGGTTCGGGCCACCGTTGTGGTGTAATACCCTACTCCAGTATGTGGTATGGTGGATTGCCTCAGGGGCTGATGATGAACAGTACAAGGGAAGAACAGCCTCGCGAGAGGTGTTCTTGAACTGGTGCGATGAACTGCTTGGGTGAGTTTGATCGCCTCTCGGTCTAATGAGCGCCTGTTGAGCCCTCCTCTCTCGATGCAAATCCGATCCCCTCTACTGTGGTGGCTATCCCTATTTATAGAGGCCCTGGCCCTCTTCCCAAATATTGAGCGAGAAGGGTGCTAACAACGACCATTTTGAAGGGGAACATCAAGTACAAGTTATCTTGACTAAAGTTGGTTTCGGCTGCCAAAGGCACTGGTGATGACGCCGTCCTGGGCTCCACGGTGACCTCCATCCTACTGCTCTGCCGGTCTTGGTCTCGTTGCACTGAAATGGCAACCTTTGCCTGATGCCTCGGTACTCCACGCCTGTGCTTGCCCCCTTTGCACCAAAGAGGAAACAAGGACACTGTGCAGGCTAGCGCCCGCCTGGTCTCGATCGTCATGGCTTGCATCACGAGCACCTCGTGAGGTACCCTGCCTTGATCTCTCCGCCTCCTCGCGAGCCTACTTGGCGAGGCCGTTCCTGAGGAAGTCTTGTGTCGTCCTCCCCGCGAGGCTTGGCCTCTCACGAGGGTCTTGAATCTTGCGCTGATGAAGATGGGCCGTACTGGGCCACCACTTGAGCCACGCCGCAGGCCGCAGGCACGCAAGTCTGGGGACCCCCGTTCCCAGAACACCAACAACATGGACATGCCCATGCCCATGCAGAGGATGCCTAAACACCACCAAAGTCCCTCTACTTCTCGAGGCACACGGCGTTGGTGATGCAGGGTGCCACCGCCCGCAAATCCTACTTCCTGTGAACAACATCTAGCTCATCAAAGACGACGTCCAATGGCACGAATGGATTTCGGTGACGGAGCCCTAAGAAGAATCGCCTGCAATGGGGACGGTAGCCTGCAACCCCTCCTTGTCCAGCTCCGCCCTACCATCGCTCGGAGACGGATCAGCTCCTTGAAGATATAGGTGAAGAAGGAGACTAGGTTAGGAAGCCGCAGCTCATTCAAGTTGATGGGGTGGTCGAACGGGTTTAGCCCGACGCCCAGCATGGTCGCGCTGGCATGTTGGTAGGCATCGCGCAGCCACAACACGTGCGTGGCAACATGGTCCACCAAGTGGTTTAGGCGATCTTGGACCTCGTCACGATCGGCCCGCTTGCGCTCCAGCCGGCTCGCTTGACAGCCTATCGTATCTCCTGCTTTGTGCAGCAACGCCGCTGATGCCTCAAGCATCTTTGTGGTGGACGCCTGCCACTTTTGAAGCTCCATGAACTCCCGCACGTAAAGGAGGAGCATGGCACTCCTCTCCTCCTTGAGCTCATGGAGCTCCACATCCTTGGCCCTAAGCTCCGCATCCTTGGCCTGGAGCTCCTGTGTCAAGCGCCTCAGCTTAGCCTCCATGATCTGGTGCGCTACCATGGAACCAGGTAGAAGCAATGGCGAGAGGTAGCAAAGTGGGTGAAATAGCTGAAAGGCAATGCAATCTACGGGAAGGCGGAGGGAGCCAGCCGAGGAGCATGGTGAATATTTTGGTTTTCAGCATGGGAAAACACCAGTCGATGACTTTTCACATCAGGGAGCAATGGATTTTATAGGCAGAGTCATCATGACTAATTGCTGCCGCGCCAGTTCCTGTCAATCAAAAAATGGAAGTCCTGCTGCGCCTGCTGCACCCAAAGACCAGAGCAACGCCGCGGTGGATATTTAAATTTACCTGCCGGCCAGGAGAAAAAGAAGGGGTGAAAAAACAAATGTGGCGGCGGCCTAGCTAATCGGTCGCACTAGCCCAACTAGCTAGCCATCGTGCTTCACTGTTGTACTCGGCAGGAAAGGTGGTCTTTCGTGATTTGATGACTCATTTACTTGCTTCGGCGCTATGACCGTGGAGGACCCATAAAACGTGCAGTAGGGCGTCCCACATCCCGGCAAGGAAGAAAATATGTGTGCACCACCCGGGAGGACCCAGAAACCGCATGGTAGGGTGTGCCATGTCTCAGCACGGAGGAAAAATGTGCATGTAAAAATTTATTGTATCAAACATACTACATATGGTTCGACCTCGGGACCCAACCAGTCGGTCGAAAACACCCCACTAGCCACACAGCTTCATCATGCTAATGTGGCACGGAGGATAGGTGTGGTTAGCTCTGTCTCGACCAGCCACAACGTCTCTTGTTCTAGGTGATTCTTTTATTTTCTAAACTTTTTTTAGTTATAATAACACCACGGCAAGCTCGCGCCGCTCTTCGTGTGTGCCCATGCATCTAAAGTGTATACAATCGAGAGGAGAGAGAGCTCATAGACATGGGACCCACCAGTAAGTGAGTCAACGATCATGCGCTTGTTGATGAGCCACTCCCTCTACTCTACTCAACGTAATACTGTATAAAATCAAGTTATGGGACAAAGCCAACAACCGTTGTTGTTTCAGGCTATCGACTTACGCTTTGTAGTCCAGGTTGCCAGTTCGAATCTTGTCCTTCAGATTTGTTAGTTTTAGGTCCAAATTTGATCAATGACAAGTGGGACCCTCGTGTGTTGTTCCGATATTTCAGTGTAGGATGGTTTTTTTGCACAAACACTTTGCACAGTTAGACAAGTAACGACACGAGTTACACGTATTTTGCAAGTTTAGGAACAAAAATGACAGCAGCATAGAATATCACATGCACCCCATAACTTAGATGCTATGGTGATACGAGTTTTTAGGTCGTTGGAACTGAGATCCAATGGCTTGGGAGTAGCCTTTGTAGTTATCCGCAATTTCCAAACTCTCCAAGGGCTTTTTTGCAAATAAAACATCCAGGCCTCATGTGTGCCACTGCATCTTGGATCCAATGGCTCCCAGTATCTCATATTAGGTTCTCCCCATAGCTTAATTAGTCGCTACGGTGATACGACCATCTAGGTCGTATGATCTGTGATCAAATGCCACATGCATAGTACTTGTACTTTCTGCACAATTCCCAAACTCTCTCAGGTGTATATTGCAAAAAAAATTCAAACCTCCTACTGCGAGCCGTTAGATCTCCGGGAACTCATATCACCATATAATCTATGGTGCGGGAGCACCTCATATTCTCCTGTGCGAGAAAACATCAGGTGCTTGTAGCTTGGATGCTATGGTGATACGAGCTTTGATGTCGTTCGATCTGAGGTCCAATGGCATCTAAGCTGTCTTTGTGCTTGTAAGCAGTGGCCGAACTCTTTGGGGACTTTTCTACAAAAAAACATTCGAGCCACCAAGGAATTGTTGGATCATATATCCAACGGCTCCAAAGAGCTTGTATCACCAAAGCATCTAAGTTGTGGTAGCACATGATATTCTTACATACAGGAGAATATGAGGTCCTCATTCATCTTAGATGCTACGGTGACATGAGCTTCGGGGTCGTTGGATATGGGATCCAAGGGCATCTAAGTAGTTTTTGTATAAATTGTGTGCAATTCTCAAACTTATTAAGGTATCCTGTAATAATATTAAGACATCCTGTGAGCTGCTATATCTCAGATCTACAAGCTCCAAGCTACTCGTATCAGCATATAGCATCTAAGGTGTGGGGGCACATGATACTCTCCCGGGGAGGGAGGGTGCACAACCAATTGGTGTTTGGGAGGGTGCGGACAAATATAATGTTCAAAAAGTATAATCAAAACAATCCTAAATAGAGCTTCACAATTTTATCTAAGGTCGAGGGGTTAACCCCCGACAATCTACATAGCTCCGCCTAAACACAAAATTAGCATATATGTAGTGCTAGACTTAATATTCATGTTTCAGTTCCCTGTTCATTTTAAATATTGAATTGAGGACCATGCATGTCTTACATTTTACTCCCTTCGTTCCTAAATATTAATCTTTTTATAGATTTCAAATGGACTAACACATATGGATGTCATGTTTCAGTTTCCTGTTCATTTTAAATATTGAATTGAGGACCATGCATGTCTTACATTTTACTCCCTTTGTTCCTAAATATTAATCTTTTTATAGATTTCAAATGGACTAACACATACGGATGTATATAGACATATTAAGAGTGTAGATTCACTAATTTTGCTCCGTATGTAGTCACTTGTTGAGATCTCTAAAAGATAAATGTTTAGGAACATAGGGACTATTTTTTAATTCGTGTCATACATGCATGGTTTGGAAAAATAGATGCACTATACTTACTGGATTGTTGTTGTATTCATGTGTGTGTGTGTGTGGTCATATGCTTGATACATACAAAGTTGTCTCACCACCATACCGTTCATCTTTTAAATTTGAATTTGCAATGAAAAACTTACAAGGAATACCATGAAATGTGAAATCCACGTTGAGATCACTATATCACAAACTCGATCTAATTCAAGAACTCGTCATAAATCAATTATCGTGGATTTTGGAATGATCAGTAATTTGCAAGGAGAATACGGGCATTGTAATACATATAGATTCATTCAGAAATTTAAAAGATTCCTTTCGTATTCTTGAATGGTAGCACCCAACATTTTACCAGCCAGTCCCGGGCTCGTGTTGATCATCAAAATAAAATCCGGGCTCGTGTCCTTCTAGTGGTCTGCGTGTACGCACATTGGCCATCTCCAACCAGTCGAGCCTCTGCGTTTCGAGTCGAAATATCTGGCGGCTAGAATTCCAACCCTAGGAAATTCCCCTCATGTCCCTGGTCCATAATGGCTACCGATGAACAATGGATGGATGCTTTAGTAACTAGACAACGTTATCTACCATGCCGAGCATGGTTCAATTCCCTAGGTCACCGCTACCCAAGGTCACCCATCAACTCCATTGCCTAGTAAATAATAGGAGTACTACACCAAGATGAGCACAAAATTGAGCCTCGTATGTTCGTGCCTAGTACTTGAGTTAATATATCAAGTAATGCATTGGTATAGTGGGATTATCCTTTTACTCTGCATATATAACTTGTCTGAAGCCTAACTAAGAAAAATGTTTGACCAAATTCTTTCTTACGAAATTTTAACATCTACAACAGTAAAGATGGCTCGCTTGAAAATTTATTGCATGATGCAGGTTATGATATTGTTTCGAATCCTAGATTTTAAATTTCAGAAAATCCAAAAGTGACCAGAAATTCATGAAACTAAGCATGATCTCGTGATATGGCACAAATATGCAATCGTATGTTTTTCAATTTGAGAGAAGCTGCTAATGAGAAGTTGCACAAATGAAGAGCCAAGGAATTTTCGAACAAAGACCTGTCACGTTAAGGCAGACGCTTTCACTATTCAAACCATGTGCGTGTATGTGTCGCCTTGAGTCCCGCTTCTCATTGGCAGGTGCTGTCTGAGCAAGTGTGTGAGTCGATGGGAGGCGTGCGAGCAGACCGCTGCACCAACTGGCCGGGAGGCATGGGAGCACGCCGCTGCGCAGGCTCACCGGGAGGCGAGCCCTTTGACCAGGCTCCGCCGCTCACCTTCATCCCAACTGCCCCCACTTTTAATGCGTCGACGCCGCAGTTTAAAATCACCCCCGCACTACCCGATATCGTTACAATCTTCTCTCTTCCTCTCCAATTCTCATGTCGTCTACCTCCAACCAGCCTAAGCAAACCGTACGCCATGCCGCATCACGATGGTCTGCCCTTAGTCTTTTAGTTTCCCGAGGAAGACACCCAGTCGGAGTCTCAAGAACATAAGACGCTTTGGGACGAGCTTGAATTGGCCTTGCGCGAAGACGCCGCGCCTGTCCCCGCTCCCATTCCGGCTCCCCTCGTCCCTACTGCGCTAGCACCCATCCTCGTGGCATTGATGGGCTAGGAGCCACACATTGTCGCCGAGCCTGATGCCACGGGGTTCCACGAGGTCCCCACCGACTTTCACGCGCCGGTGCACCTGCCAGCACATGCGCCTGCGTGTGCACCGACACGCGCGCCCGTGCCGGTGCCCGTGCACCTGCCAGTGCATGCGCCTGAGCATGCACCGATGCGCGCGCCCGTGCCGGTGCCCGTGGACATGAATGTCTCCGCCATGCCATTGCCAGCGCGGGTGCCAGTGCCCCCCTCAGCGGCATGGATGGCCGCCGTCGACCGCTTCCTTGCACCAACACCAATCAGCTCCTCCCGCCAGTTGACTCGCTCATTGAGACCGAAGACCAGAACATTCTGGCCTTCCTTGAAGCTAGGGCCAACGTCCAGGAGTATGCCAACAAGGGCGCAAGACGCCGCCATTTCCGTCGCTGTCGGTCAGTAGCCTGATGACACATAGAGCACGTCAGAGAAGCCACTTCCCTCCGCAAGACGCCCCCTCCGCCGCCACGTAATCTAAATTTTCCATGAAAAACGTTCGGATTGCCATACTTAAAAGCTGAATGTTTATCATTTCCATTTATTTTAGATCGATTGTCGTATGAATGTAAAGTCGGAGTCAGACTGGTTGAAATATATGGTGTGATCGATTGAATGTTCTGCTAGAGCCATATCAAATTAAATATAAAACATCATCAAGCCACATGTATTCCTTCTCATCGCAAACATTTCACATTAAATACCACGACAATTCCAAGTATTTTCTTAGTGAAGTCAATTCCAAATACTTGTAGTCATAGGGCGCGAGCAATCTCCTTGTTCGAGCACTAGGCGATACATCTATTTATCAACGTGTTTAATTATTATACAGTAGTAGATAAATAGTAGATAACTTGTCTGTCATGGTCACTTTTGTTCCTAAACTTGTTACCTATATAATCTATATCTATACCATCTATACCAAAGGGGCATATCCAATTAATCTCGGCCATCAAATCATGTCAATCCAATGACCTAGACTGCTTCAATGTCGAGCTCTCAATATGTTTAGCATGTAGTTAATTTCATGCCAAAATAGTGCTAATCACGTAATAACACACAAATAGTCCTACTTAATATCCGCATGCACTTAATATACTTCCAAATTAACGTGCATTGCACGTACATATTGACTAGTACTACTAGTACATGAAACTGGTGTCGTAACTTGTGAACGCGTCCAGATATGGTCAAGGGCAACATCTCGCCCATGCATTCTTCGTGTTTGCCCGTGCGTCTAAACGTAGAAGGGGAGGAGAGAAAGAGAGAGCAGACATGAAACCCACCAGTAAGTGAAGGCGAATAGTATGTGCTAACAAGCCGGTCCCACTAATGTACTAAAAATAATATTAAAACATGTTATCCATTAAATAGGTTGTGGTAATATAAAAATATTATATCAACAAAGGGGGGGTACAATAAACGTTGCTATACAGTGTTGCCTAGTGACGTGCGGCTTGAAGGCCCTGGTCGCATATTCAATCCTCGTCCTTTTTAATTTTTAATTTATATATGGGTCCAAATTTGTTCCATGACAGGTGGGCCCCTCAGTGTGTAGTTTGTATCACTTTAATTTGTGGGTCGAAATTCGTTCCATTATAGGTGGACTATCGGTGCGTAATTTTGTAGCTTATTTGTAATAATTAAAGAGAACAATAGAGTTTTTGCAAAAACACCATGGTGTGACGTAGAAGGTGAGAAAGGACGTGCGAGAGAGCAATGACTGAGCCAGAGGGAAATCAATTGGGGGAGCTGCGGGGGTTGCAATGGTGTTTGGAGTAGTTGTGGGCCGAATGCTATAAAAATATAATCTAAACCCACAGAAATAAATGCCTTCACAAATTAATCCAAGGTTGGAGTCCCTGTCGCAAAGTAAATAGCCCCGACTCTGCTAGGGATGGAGAGGTAGCTTTAATGTATGGAAGATACAGTGTGAGAAAATCAGGTCAATCGAGACACGGATAGATAGAGAGACAAAGTGAGTGTGGTGCGGCATTCGTTGAAAAGATATATATGGTCTGGAGAGATATTGTCTGATTGAGCTTTTGGGAACGGTGATGGTTGTCAGATAGGGGTTGAGAGATGATCCAGTCAAAGACATGTAGATATATTTTGTGCGTGGAAGGAAGCAAGGTTAATTGATTACATATATAGGGAGAGAGATTGAGGGAGTGTGGGTCGTCCTCCGATCGAAAGAGTGAGACGGGTTGGAGAGAGTGGCCTAGATAGACAATGTGTGTGACAGAGTATACAATACGAATATGTCGAATTGGGCTCAAACATGGAGATATATCGTTTGTCTCCGAGAAAGAGCAAGGTCAATCGAGACATACAAAGAGAGCGAGAGAAACTGAGCGAGCGTGGCCCGACATGTGGTCGAAAGAGTAGGGGCGGCTTGGATGGACTGACCTAGATAGACAATCTGCATGAGAGAGTATAGAGTGTGTCGATCGAGGCCCGAACAGGGAGATATATCATTTTTCTGTGAGAGAAAACGAGGTTAATCGAGACTTAGATAAAGAGAGGGAGATTGAGCGAGTGTGGGCCGCCGTGCTGAAGAAAGAGTGAGACAGTCTCGAGAGAGTGACCTAGATAGACAATGTGTGTGCGTGTGCACGAGGGGGGTCTAGATAGGAAATGCATGTATCTAGCAAGAGAGGGTGGGAGGGAGAGGGAGAGAGAGAGAGCTCGGCATGGAGTGCAATGGAGGGTGTGTCAGGTAGATACATTTGGTAACAGAGTGGAAAATGGGGGTTGTGTAGTTGAGAGAGTTAGATATCGAAACATGGAGAGAAAAAATGACCGTGTGTCGGAAACTGATAGCTTCCTAAGGTGGTTAGTACAATAAGATTGATCGATACAGGAAGTATGTAGCATGTGTGCCGGGGGGGGGCTAAAAAACATTTGAACATAGATAGTACGAGACTTAATATCAACTATTCAATTTAGTGTACATTGTAAGATTTGAATTGAGGACCATGCATATGGCTTCCGTAGTTATTTCGAATTCATGCCATACTAGGTTTGGAAAAGTTGACATTGACTCGATTGTTGTGCTATTTTGTAGGTCATATGTAACGCCTCGAGACCGACGTTCCAGAAGACTTCCAGCTATTTCGAGTTCGCTGTGTGTTTTAGTTTTGCTTGTTACATTTCATCATGGCATCATGAGAATTCCATCTGCATGTTTTCATAAAACTCGTAGTTGTTCGTAGTTGCCACTTCTCTCTTTGTCTCCGTTGACCTTTTGACAGCCCCCCTGTCTTTTTCGACCTCTCTCAAACCCCCCTCGCATGCGCGTCCGAGAGCTGTCCGGAACCCGACCCAAGCAGTCATGACCAGTGGGTCCAGATCATCTCCAAACATCCCTAATATATCTTCGGTTCTTTGTTAGTTTGTCCTAGCCTATTTTTCCCAAACCGTCTGATTACGATCGGAGGGTCCAGGTAACCCCTAACCTAAATCCCGTACCTATAAATATCTGCCTAACCCTAGGCTTGTCCCATCCACCCTTCCCATCCATCGCCACCCGACCAACTCCACCTCCCACCTCGGGATCTCCTCCCGACCCAAATCCTCCCTGACCAATTCCCTTGATTTCCGCCGCCGCCCAACCACAGCAAGCCGCAGCCTCCCTCTCTCTCTCTAGATCAGCAGGAGCCTGAGTCTTCGCCTCTGCTCCTTCCTGCAAGTGCACCGCCATCCGCTTGGCTAGAGGCCACCCCAAGCAGCAACCAGGAGCACGAGCTCCTCCTTCCACACCATTGGCCAAGGAACCCAACCCCGGCGTTCACGTCACCAAGTACCTCGACCAGCCGGAGCTCCCTGCAGCCTCGTGCGCCCGAGTCCCCGAGCTCCTCTGCTCGTGCACAAGCTCCGCGACCCCGACGGCCACTTTGCCAGCCCCGCCGGCGACTGACCGAACAAGTAGATGAGCGCCCTGTCCCTGCCTTCTTCCTTTCCTTCTGTTCTCCTTTTCTCTCTCGCTCCCCTCGGACTCATCTCTCTCTCGTTCTGGATAGGAGAGCAACCATGGGCGTCCGTCCATGGAGATGAGTCGCGCCGCCCTGTTCACCTGCGACCTCGGATCGCCTCTGTGTCGTCCTCACCGCCCGTTAGTGAGCTCCTTGCGCCGCCTCCGCCCCCTTTCTTTTCCTTATGTTATGCCGCTGCCGAGTTCTCCGCCTCGCAGTCGTTTTGTTGCAGGAGCCGAGCCCGTCACCCCTCAGTTCGTCATGCCACCTCTAATTCCACTGGATCTGCCGCCTACAGGCCCTTCCTGGCCGGATCCCGCCGCCACGCTGCCGTTCCTTGCCCACAGCTCTACCCAGCAACCGCCGTCCTTCTTCTTCCCGGCAAGAGCCCCGCCTCTACCTCGTTTGGTTCGAGAGAACGAGTGAGCGGCTGCCGCCCCCTTGCGTTGACTCGTTCCAACGCCAGTGTGGACAAGCGCCAAGGCCCAGCGCCCCATTCCAGCCACCCTCTCCACTAGACCGGGCATTGGCCCATGGTGAGAGCCCTAGCCCAGCACCCAGCAGATCTAGCCTGCGTCATGTTTTTTTTCAGTTCCGCGAATTTAGCATTATCCAGTGATTTACTATTTTACAGAAAAACGCTCATACCTCATGCATTTAATATCTCACAAACCGTGCATCGGTTTAAAATGTTTTAAACATGTAAAATGCTTAGAATTTCATCTAGTTTCATAATTTGCAACTTTCATCTATGTTAAAAATGTTTAACTTGTTGTTTGCATTAATTTGCATAAATGTCATGCTAAAATGATTTGTTTCATAACTAAATAACCGTAGCTCCGAATTAACTAAACTTTATATGTAAATGGGGTAGAAAAATGCATAGTTTAACATGGTGGTATTACTTTGAATGTTTAACAACTCTAAAATATGGTGTAGGGAAGAGCGGTACCAAATTCAAATATTGCATATAAGGATTTTCCAAAATTGTTGTTTGTTTTCGGCCTTATTTAAATTGCTAGATAGGTAGTTTTGTTATGTTTCACCTCTTACCATGTTCAACAACATTTAATTTTGATGTGTAGCATAAGCAGGAGAGAACTAAATAACTTGAATGTGGTGTTTCGTCAATATGCAACTCGTTGCATATTGAGCTCCACTTAAAGTGTAGTATTGGTTGTTGCACTTTGCCATGCCATGCATATTTAAACCGGACATGCATCATACTTGTTTGTGCATCATGCCATGTTTAACTTGTTTTGCTCATATATTCTAGGCCATAGCTCCGAATTAAATGAACTTTATATGTAACTTGACTAGAATTTTGTGTAGATCATCATGGTGCACTTTAACTTGCTGTTTAACAAATTAAACTTAAGGTTTATTCAGTTCTGCACCAATTTCGAAATTTGCATATGGGGACTTACCGGAATTGTTATATGTTGTTTCCGGCCTCATTTAAACTTGCTTTGATGTGTTGTTCTTGTATGCATCATCTCTTGCCATGAGTAGCATCATGTAGGCTAGTCATGCAACATCCTTGGTTGAGCATCATGCCATGTTTATGTGTTGTGTGTTTACCTTGTTGCTTGCTTCTTTCCGGTTGTGCTTCTTCCCGATAGTTCCGGTTTCGTTGCGATCCTGAGGATTCGTTCGTCTATGCTTGGTTCGTCTTTGCCCGTTTGTCTTCTTCATAGACTTGTTCTTCTTCCTAGAGCGATTTCAGGCAAGATGACTGTTACCCTGGATCTCCATACTATCATTGCTATGCTAGTTGTCTCCATGCTATCGCTATGTCGCGCTACCCATCACTTGTTTATCAAGCCTCCCAAATTCCCATGTCAGCCTCTAACCTTTTTCACCCTTCCTAGCAAATCGTTGTTTGGCTATGTTACCGCTTTGCTCAACCCCACTTATAGCATTGCTCATTGCAAGTGCAGTTGCAGGTTGTTCCATGTTGGAACATGGATATCATGGATATTTCGGGATATCACAATATCTCTTATTTAATTAATGCATCTATATACTTGGTGAAGGGTGGAAGGCTCGGCCTTTTGCCTAGTGTTTTGTTCCACTCTTGCCTCCCTAGTTTCCATCATACCGGTGTTATGTTCCTTGATTTTGCTTCCCTAACATGGTGAGGGGTATGGGACCGTCTTGACAGTTTGCTTTGAATAAAACTCTTCCAGCAAGGCCCAACATTGGTTTTACCATTTGCCTCATAATAACTAAAACTTGCATAGGGGATTTTTGTCGGCCCCCGGGTATTAATAATCAACCCCTCCCCCCCCCCGGACTAGTGCTCCTCTGAGTGTTGGTCTGAACCGAGTAGTCTGCGGGGCCACCTCGGGGAAACTCAAATGCTGGTTTTACTCTTAGCTTGTCTCATCCGTTGTGCCCTGAGAACGAGATACGTGCGGCTCCTATCGGGATTTGTCGGGACACCGGGTGGTCTTGCTGGTTTTGTTTTACAATTGTCGAAATGTCTTGAGCACCAGGATCCCGAGTCTGATCGGATGTCCTGTGATGGAGGATTGTCTCCCCAGATTGTGAGCTTGTAATGGGCTAAGTTGGGACACCCCTGCAGGGTTTAAACTTTCGAGAGTCGTGCCCATGGTTATGTGTCAGATGGAAATCTATTAATATCCAGTTGTAGAGAACTTGACACCAGATTTGAATTAAAATACCCAACCGCGTGTGTAACCGTGATGGTGTCTTTTCAAGTGGGTCGAGAAGACAACACGGTGGGGTTATGTTTGAACGTAAGTAGTGCATGATCACTTCTTGATCGTTACTAGTTTGCGACCATTTGCGTAGCTTCTCATCTTATTCTTGTATTCATAAGTTAGCCACCATACATTGCTTAGACGCTTGCTGCAACCTCACCACTTATCCATTCCATACCCATTAAGCTTTGCTAGTCTTGATACCCATGGTAATGGGCTTGCTGAGTTCTCGTGGCTCACAGATTACTACAATAACAGTTGCAGGTACAGGTAATGCGATGATCTAATGCGAGTGTAATGCTTGCTTGTTTGGAGTTCTTCTTTTGTTTCTTCTTCGATCATGGGATATAGGTTCCAGGTCGGGAGCCTGGGCTAGTAGGGTGGATGTCGTTTGAGATTCTGTTTGTGTTTAATCTGTAGTCGGATGGTGCTCTTGTGTATGATGTTGTTGTATTCATGCGGTATTGTATGCCTTTTGTATGTATCCCCATGTATTATGTAATGGTACGATGTAACGATATCCACCTTACAAAAGCGTTTGAATATGCGGCTCTATCCTTGGTGGGACCTTCGAGTTCCTCTCGGATAGGATCGCATATTGGGCGTGACATCATATGTTTGAATCCATCCAAAGTTTTCTCACTACCATGGTGTGCATCTTATACATATGAATTTGTATTAAAAATGTAGCGTGGATACCGTGAAATGCGAAATCCACGTTAGAATTGGAGATTGCTATGTGATACACACTCTAATTCAAATAACTCCTCATTAATTAATTTATAGTATGTCATTTTGAATGACTAATTATTTGCAAGGAAAACACGGGCATGGTAATATATATAGATTCGTTTGCAAATGAAAGAAGATTCATTTGCATTCTAAAATGTACACTAGGCAGACCAGGGTCGTGTCGTGCTGGTCGCATGTGTCATATAGAGGCTAGCACCCAGCCACGCACCCCCTCCCTCTACCCCGCCCCAAAAAAAAGAACGATGACAAAATAAGTTTGCGCTTCCATGTTTCGGATTGAAATATCTGGAAGCACAATTCCAGCCCTGCAAAATCTCCCTTCTCCGCTGTCCCATTCCGCGCCCAGAGCGCTCAAATCCCTAATTTGCTGCCAACCCAAGCAAAGTTCGAATCACCTCTCGTCTCGTCTCTTACTCCACCTCTGTGTCGGACGACGACGACGAAGACGACGGTCACGCTTCACCACCGCACTGGAGCTACCTCATCTACGCCCTCGTCCACCGCACCGAGTGGTCCACCGACAACGTCGGCCACCACAACCACGTCCTCATAGACATTGACTTCCACCGCATCAGGTGCGCTTCACCGACGCCGTCTCCCACCTCACCGGGGCTACTTCACCAAGCACATTGTCGCACCTCCGCCCCCCCAAGGTCGTTGGGGCTTCACTAACTGTCTTGTCCATTGCATCGTAGCGCTTTGTTGCCACTCAAGATCTAAATCCGTGCGCGGCCAGCCAACGCCGGCGCATAACCGTCAACGGCTCTGAGGTGACCCACACTCTAGCTAGGTGAGCATGCCCAAACGCCGGCCCAAAATAAGTATCCACATATCACTCCCTTGTGCACTATTCTGATGATGTTTGGATATCCTTTCACTGCTCTCTTAGCTTACACGCCTATGCAACTCTGACTTTAACTCTTATTTCTTCTGGAGATATCATCTGAAACAAGAAACACCATTTTTTGGCGAAGCATGATGGCGCTACGTGATCTGTTACACATCCTCCACACCGGTATAACCTTGTAAGTACATGTCCTCTGGTACAATAGCAAGGTTGATTCCTCTTATTTGATCAACCATTCACCGTGCCAAAAATGTAGAGGAGGGTGCAAGGAGCACAAGGACTGCATATCCAAGCAAGTGGTAACATGGACTTGTACATGGAACATCTCAAGCACATGTAGAGCTGTAGTGAGCCTGTACAATGAGCTAGCGTAAGTCCCTGCATTTCATTTAATTTATACTGGCCTGTGTGTATGATTTGTGTGAAGTGGCGGATCCATGAATTGAAGTTACCAGGGGCGAAAATTCAACTTAAAAAATCTGAAGGCACTTGCACTCCGGAAATCAACATAACTTGAGAAATGTGAAGCTACTTGCACTTTGAAAACCAGCTAATGATCCAAAGTAGTTCCAGATTATAAAACACTAAATGATGTAAGCACCAAAAACACAAAATGCAACATGGTGTACAAGGATACTAACATGGTTTGTACCTGCTTGAATTATTCGTTCTCTGGCTAAAAATATTGAAGTGTAATTGCACCTATAACCAGTGAGCAAACTACATATCAATATATCTATCCTGCAAAAGTATGCCAATAGTTTCAAACAACAGATTAGAAAAGTATTTATGCTACTTTGCATGATACGGGGACTTTCTGGTAGATGGCCTCGACGTTTACTCAAGCCATGAAAATGTACTATAATTTGCTTGTCAGCAATTCCTACAAATCTTTATGCCTCTATCAACATAGCAGATCATCATTAGACACTAAATCCTTCAATGGGAGCTTGCAAAGTGCTTGCATTAGATCCCTCATTAGACACTATATGTTCATCACCAGGACCATGTAAAATGTTTGCATCAAATCCTTCATCGGCAGTCTGTTCATTAGACACTTCAGGCTCAAGAACAACATGAGCTTGTATGTTTGCACCAGAAACTTGATTAGATATATCAGGATCAGTCAGTTCAGTATTGATTGGGGGAGTTCTAAAATAAGTAGAAATTTGTTTCATTTTCTCATAGATTCCGTACATACAAGCAGTTTTACAATAGTGTCAGGTTTAACTATTGGCCAGAAATTGAATAGTTGAATTAGAGATAATCAGGGATGTGATGTACCTGCTCGTTGCACATGCTCCTCTTGAAACATGCGACTGTCTATTTGCGCAAGCTCGATGCCGTGCCTGTGCTGCCGTCGCTGCCTCCCACGCAAGCGACACCCAGGGTTGGATCTTCATCTTCTTATTCTTCCATTTGCTTGAAGCCCGACGACTAGAGTCCAACGAGGGTGCAAGGAAGTGCTGTGTCGGTCTGTCCAGTGGCGGCTAGGTTAGGAGCAAACCAGACTGGAGGCTGGAGTGAACGAATTGGGATTCTCCCTGATGTAGATCGATATGGGAGGCGCTCGTTTGGGCCGCGAGCCTACTATAGGGCCTGCCTTGCACTTATGTTATTGGCCCATCAAAAATGAAACATTTTTCTTCATTTTTTACATGCCTACTTGTGCGCTGGGATGAACAAAACTAGCCTAGGCCAACCTGGATGACTCAAACAAGGTGCACACTTTCTAGCCAGCCGAGGCGGCCGCCCATACCAGCCCCTATGGTGGCGTCGCCCCTTTTTGCGTGTATGATTGGGGTAGTGAAAAATATTCCAGTGGCGCTTTTGATTTACCCATTGAATGTTTGAGTTGCTTGTTTCTATGAATTGAGTTCGCCAATAATGTGAAGGATGCCAGTCGTTTCATCCTATTGTAGATTGCTTAGATCTCGATATGTCAAATGTAATCACATGAAATATACAGTAAAAGCCAGTGTGATGTGTGTGGCTATAACTAGTCTAACTACCCATCCTCATATAACATATCAAGGACGCACCATCTTATCAGATTAATCAGTCAACTTACCAATGCAGTGTGGAAAGAAAGAAGTATTGGGACTGTGTATCCAAGCAATTGATGACATGGACTCCTTCCTAGGACCTTGTAAGCGAAAAAGAAGTTGTAGTGTGCCTGTACAAAGAGCTAGCGTAAGTTCAGTTACCTGCTTCTCATAAATTTAGTTAGCCACATATTGCAAAATTATTCAATTATGTTGGTAGGCTTAATTTAGTTTGCTACTGAATACATAATGCCATAGCCTGTTAATCCTATTATAGACTGCGCCTATCTACGTGTTTGATACTTATTGTTAAGAATTATCGGTTTGCCTGACCTTAAATAGCTACTTAAGCTTGTAGATAGCTAATCATATGTACTTCTAGGGTGCAACAGAATTCACGTGTAATTTACATTCTGATACCCTGTTTGTTTAAATGGTTTGCTGTTATCACTTGTAGCACTGGTAATGTTTGCATGTTCATAGATAGACAACTGTCAGGTTTATATGATGGACAACGTCTTTTTAACCTATATATTTATGTATATATATATATATATGTGTGTGTGTGTGTGTGTGTGTGTGTTGGAATCATTTTGGTTACATCAAAGAAATTTACAGATGTTTGTGTTGCTGGTAAATGGTACCGACTTGTTACTTTAATACATTGCCAAGAACTTGTTAGTTTTACTAATTCATGTGTAATTAAATACATTGCCAAAACTTGTTAGTTTTACTAGTTTGATGTTAGTTTCTTATGGCTCCTCCAACAGTTTATTTATCATTGCTAACATTCAAGTTTGCAATCCAACTGAAACTCCGTTGGCACAACAGGTATGTTTTCGGAAACTTCCTTGTTTACCTGGTTTGCTGCTGTAACTTGTTGTTGTAATCATCTTACCAACATCAAGTTTTTAGGATCCATTTAGAAGTCCTATTGCTCAGCAGGTACATTTTCAAAAATATATTTGTGTAACAGGTTTGCTATTGTAACTTGTTGCTCTAATCAAGTTACTGACTACTCAACTTTTCAGGATCCAAGAGAAACTCCAATGCCACAACAAGTTCCTTTTGCAAAACTTGTTTGGTTAACTGCTTTGCTCCTGCAACTGGTTTATCTAATCACGTTACTGGCTACTCAACTTTTTAGGATCCAAGAGAAAGTCCAATGCCACAACAGGTACCTTTTACAAAACATGTTTGTTTAACTGCTTTGCTGGCAACCGGTTATAATGATGTTAATAACTACTTTTCAGCATCCAATTGAAACTCTTTAATTCCTTGTTTGTTTAACTCGTTTGCTGTTCTAACTCCCAGTTGAGATGTTTTGCTAACTTCAACTTTTCCGAATCCAATTGAAACTTTAATGGCAAAACAGGTTAGCCCAAGATCAAAGAGCGAGGTCCCCATGGACGTTGTATCATCCCACAGCAGTGGCACCGGCATAATCATGCATCATGAATTGCCAACTACTGATGCTTTGGAGGCTAAAATACTGGTAGAAAGAGATTCTTCTTCTGCACTTAGAGATGAAGTTGACATGTTGAGGAAGCAAACAGCACAATCACAAGCAGTACACCAGACAACCATTAAATATTTGGTCGATTTCAAAATGAAACAAGCTGAGACTGACCGCATTGTTAAGGTCCTGACGGAAAAAAGGAAATTAAATCCACACTTGGTAAATCATAGGTGAAATGTTCTTTCCATCATTGAATAACCTTTGTGTTGTTTGTTCATGTAATCAATCAAAACATTTGTTGTAGAGATCATGTAATAATTATCTTTTGTTTTTTGGTTTGTAATTTTTGTGAGCACAAGTCTATATTGATTGATAAGACTCTGAGACTTTTCATTTTGATTGTTGTGCCAGACCTACAAATATGCCAATCGGGCTGAATGTGCATTCATCAATAATAGTAGTATAATGGTCCTCAAGTGGCACGCATCTGAAAGGGCCAAGGTGTTGTACTAGCAATGGTACAACGAGGTGCTATACAAATGGTTTTTGACCCCTTTCCGCGAAGGCATTTGGAACTGTCGCCAAGTGAGTGTGGGCGACATGGGGGGTCCTTCCCAAATGACCCAGAAACCGTCGGGGATAGGGAGCCAAGATGCATATACAGTACTCCTACTCATTTGTGCTTGCATTGCCATCACAATCGGTATTCTGTGGTGCTACGTTTACGATGCGCGGCCCATCACAAATGGTTCACTATTATAGAACGTGTATGATAAGCAGACAAACACACACATTCGCTTTTCCCAAACCGTATGCGATAACTAATTAAGAAGATTAGTTAATTGTCCTACGAGAGTTGGACAGGATTACGTAACGTCGGATTGTCGTAACATCCTCATACACGACAACTATCGCACACACTATTCTGTGGAAAACTTATGACCGAAGTCATTCCACACACTTCGTTTTTACAAAGCTTTTTGCCAATAAACGCCCATGATTTGTCCCTCTTCTAGCCGACGCATGGCCAAACTAGTCGGGTGGGAAGATTGCGCGGTGAACTGCGCGGTAGCGCGAAAACATGCTCACCAATGATACATTTTGCGCCTCTTTGATTATAGGCTGGCCGGCCCCCATCTATTACAGGGGCCATTTAACCCTTGTGTCTCTTCAACCTTTCGATCGCTCCCCACCATTGCAAGAAGCACACCCACCACGACAAATTCTTACAGGGTATGCTGCGCGGCTCCAATGGCGCTCCGAGCGGCTGCCAACGTCGAGTAGCAGTTCACCATGCATGCCATGGTGGACACCCATAGAAGGTTCACGGAGCTCTCAGTGGCGTACACCAACAACCCGGTCTAGGTGGAGCACTCCATCCACATCATGGAGTTGTTGCTTGCCAAGGAGAAGTACAAGGTGGTCGGGTTCGACCTCGAGTACACCCGCGCTCGTGCCAGGTCTCGTCCCAAGGTCACCGTCGCCCAGACGTGCATGCGCAACCACATACTCGTCTACCACTACTACCTGGCCAGAAGGCCTTGTGAGCGTTTCCCTAGGTTTGTCAACAACCCCCACTACATGTTCCCTACGGTGGACATCACCAACGATGTAAAGGTGCTCAAGAATTTGGGCATCGCCTACTAGAATCTTGTCATCATCCAGAGCCAATACAAGATCTGGGGCAGCAAGGAGCATGAGAAGGACTCACTGGTTCACCTCGTCGAGGCCATCATCGACCCCTACTATAGAGACATGAAGGATTCCTGCAACAAGGATAAGCGTGCCAAGAAGTCGGCCTGGATGGAGAAACTCGACAAAGCTCACGTCGTGTACGCGGCCAAGTAGGCGTACACGAGCTACGACATGTACAGCCGAATCATTGACATGAGGAAGTTCCTCCTTCCCCAAAACGGCAAGGGATCTAGCCGAAAGCAGAGCAATGGCAAGCATCTTCAGAACAATAAGTAGATGATGAGATTCTCGTTTCTCCTAGTTTAGTATGCATGTACTTTGGTGTGTGGAAATGTTTTTTTTGAGAACTGTTGACAGTGGGAGAGGATCCCACTGACTTTAAATTAAATAGTTAAAGGGGTTAGTACAGACTCAGTACAGTCCAGTTAGCCTACATACAAGAGCTACATATGAATGGGGGGGTTAGAGATTACAAGGGAGCACAACTCTCACAAAGCAGCGAGTAGAGATAGTATGAACGTGGCTGACTCTAGCTTGGCCCTATGGACCAACATAGCAAAGTCATTTTTGAATCTGATCTTCCAGGATCTCAAAGACGGCTGAACCCCTCTAAAATGCTTGTCATTTCTTTCCTTCTAGATCCCCCAGGCCGCCACAGTGAACACCTCCAGGAACATTGGCCCACCCCAAGAGGCTTTGCCAGCATGCAACAATTCTAGCCTGTCGTCCGCCATCGGCCATTTAACCCCTATGCTATCCCAGCATCTCCGGCTGAAGGGGCAGTTAAAAAATAGATGTTCCACATTCTCCTCAGGTGGGTTCTGACATAACAAACAAGTGTAGTCCTCAGGTGTGTGGAAATGTTATGTGTGTAGTCACTTGTGTAATTGTATGCTTAATTTAGTTTTGCAATGTTGTGTTTTAAAGTATATATGTTGATGCTCTATAGACAAAGCAAATCTCATCGCACATGAAGTAAACAATGGAACCCGTCGGTGATGATTTCATCAATCATTGACAATTGTATACCAGCAATCGTTTGCTCACAACACACACTGCTTGTTAAAAGGAATCGGCTGTGCTGTTATCGGTCTTCCCACACATCTCAGATTACAGACCTATTTGCCGCGTATCACACACATCTTGTTAAGTTGAACCATTTCTATTCTCTTGGCTCAATGCAAACAATTCATCCGAGTGAACTATATGCCATATATCGCACACACCTTCATCTGGCTGCCCGTTTCTATTGTTCCGCCTCATCACAAATAGTTCATCCGAGTGAACCGTATGTTGTATATCGCACACACCTTCATCTGGCTGCCCGTTTCGTTTGATTTGCCTCATCGCAAATAGTTCATTAAACTGAATTGTGTGCCCCTCATCGCACATGCAACTAAAATATGAATCGCGTTTTATGTATCCTTCATCGCAAATGTTTTGCACCTTTTTTGACGGTTTTTTACACCACCCTTTGCAATTATTGCATCGCACACAGTTTTGTCGAATGGTCTCTGATCGTAGTGTTGCGTTAGCATCATCCTGCAGTAGTGTAGCTTCGCTAAAAAAATGATGCTCTTCTAGCAAAAAAAAGTACAGCAGACTGGCTTATGTATGTTAGTTGATACTATTGATCCATATACTCTATAAGTGTTTATATGTCTGTTAGTTTTGTAAATTATTGGTTGATTGAATCGGTATTTAAATCTTGAGACATCGCTTGTGTACATATCTAAATGGGAGTACACATTATGCTGGGTGTGACACTTGAGTTGGACATAAAGTGGTTTCAAATATTTGAATTCACCTTAAACTGGATTCTAGCTTTTGAATTGGAGTATCGGCATTTGTAATTCATATTCATATATGACAGTGGAATACATCTTTGTCGTGCTTTTGAAGATATATAAAAACACATAGAATGACTTATAAATATTCGTATAAGAATACGTAATGGATTTGAATTTAGTTGCCAGGGTAAACGTTGATGCTTATTGTCCCAAAATTCGTAAGAAGCGGCAAAATGTCCACTCCCACGTCGGCTGCCCGAAGCTAGTGTTTGGGAGATGGAAATTACTGTCTACTCCTTACACGAACAATCCATCGGCCCGATTTCCACTTCTCTCAATAGGGGTAGATTAGTAACTTCAATTAGACATGTAGCGACCGCCTCTGAGCCCATTCCGACACGGTGGGCGCCAAACATGGGTGGCAAAACATATTTGATTCAAGCTCGTCCGAAAGACCTCTGTCTCTCCCTCAATTTCCTCATTCACATAGGGTGGGCAGCAAAACAGTCTCGACTCGCCCGAAATCGGACACCCCTGCAGGGTTTAAACTTTCGAAAGTCATGCCCGCGGTTATGTGGCAGATGGGAATTTGTTAATATCCGGTTGGAGAGAACTTGACACTTGACTTAATTAAAACGCATCAACCGCGTGTGTAGCTGTGATGGTCTCTTCTCGGCGGAGTCCGGGAAGTGAACACGGTTTGGGTTATGTATGAACGTAAGTAGTTTGAGGATCACTTCTTGATCATTACTAGTTGGCGACCGTCTACGTAGCTTATCATCTTATTCTTGTACTTGTAAGTTAGCCACCATACATTGCTTAGTCGCTTGCTGCAACCTCACCAATTATCCATTCCATACCCATTAAGCTTTGCTAGTCTTGATACCCATGGTAATGGGATTGCTGAGTCCTCGTGGCTCACAGATTACTACAACAACAGTAGCAGGTACAGGTAATGCGATGATCATGATGCAAGAGCGATGTTTACTTGTTTTGGAGTTCTTATTCTATTTCTTCTTCGATCAGGGGATAGGTTCCAGGTCGGCAGCATGGGCTAGTAGGGTGGATTTCTTTTGAGTTTCTGTTTGTGTTTCATCCGTAGTCGGATGCTTCTCTTATGTATGATGTTGTTGTATTCGTGCGGCATTGTATGCCTTTTGTATGTATCCCCAACTATTATGTGATGGTACGATGTAATGATATCCACCTTGCAAAAGCGTCTCCAATATGCGCTTCTACCCTTGGTAGGACCTTCGAGTTCCTTTAGGATAGGGTCGCATATTGGGCGTGACATCTTGGCGCCGCCCGCCTTGTAAGGCTTGGCCCCTCGCGAGGGTCTTGTGTTGTTGATGCTGAAGCTGGGCCATACCAGGCCGTCGATGGAGCCATGCGGTGGGCCGCAGGCAGGCAGGGCTGGATACCCCAATATTCAGGACGCTAACACGTGCCATTTATCGTCATGGAAGTGGACACTTCCATGATGATAATTTTGGTATTGTCATGGAACACTTCTATGACAACACAGGTATGACTATATTGATTCTGTCATAAAATCGTCATGGATGTACATGCATGACAAAAAACATGACCTACTATGACAAACACGTATCATCACGGAAGTGTACTTTGTTGTAGTGCCATCAGCCACCATTGGACACCTTCATCACGTCGTCTGCCCTTCTCACCTGGCACTACAGGCGTTGGTAATTTCGTTGGCGGGGTGGTGGTGTTCATAGCTTCTTGTTGATGTGTGGTTATTGGTGTGCTCTTGGCCGGCTCCAGATGAAGAAGATTCTTCGGCCATAGTATCACCCAACCCTTGCAGTTTCCAAGCTGCGGTGGGGTCTCATCGTCCTCTCACCCTAGCCATACTGGAAGAGGCAAATCCCCATGCCCCGATTTCACACTCGATAAGGTAACCCTGAAGTGCCCACCGGGCATCAGCTGGTTGTGGAACGTGAGTTCCAAGGGGTTCGTTATCACCGCCTTTTCAACGTCCAACTTCTGGCCTTTGATCAAGTAGAGTATGGTGCACGGGGTTTCGTCGGCCTGCAAACACATGTCTGCGGCGTAAAACATCTGAAAGGTAACGGAAATGGAATATTCTAGATATATGTTGGTGTGACACGTAACTACCATGAGGGTGTCGAGCTCAGCCAAAGATGAAGGCCCGCCTAGCGCACCCGATACTAAGGACGGGCTGCTATGAGCGGGTGCAGGTATGGGTGCAGGTGCAGGAGTAGGCGCAGTTGTGTGAGCAGGTAATGGTGCGGTGGTGTTATTCACTGAGTAGCTCCTGACAAAACAGGGCATGGGGAAATCATCTACCGTCTTGTCTGGATTTTTCTTCATCTAGTTGATGATAGCCGGTATCAAGTTAGTAGCAAATTCATTTCTACAGGCATCTACAGCTGCAGCGACTGCTTGCTGTAGCAACTAATTTTTCTCCTCGACTGCTTTTTTTGCGTCCTCACATGCTTTTTTATCGAACACAACCTTCACCTTCTCGTCGATGTCTGCTTGACTAAACTTCTTTTTATGCTTCTAGGCCTACGGGCCCTTGTTGTAAAAGACCTGCCACGTGGCGCTGTCTCCGGTGCTATGGACACGTCCATATTGCGGCCGCTGGTCCAAAGGGAGTCCCTTAAGTTCGTTCAAGGCCCGGATGAGAGGGGTGTCCCACTTGGGCCTCATCGACAAAGATTGGCTTTCGGCTGCAAGCTGGTGTTTCTTCTCTTGCAGAAGGAATGTGTACCGTTTACGAATGTGTAGTTGACTTGATTAGAATCTAAATCTAAGGTGGTAAAATAATAATTACCGGTATTCTAATCAATTTCCTCATGATCGGGTCCATGTAGAAAACCTTCTTTTCCTTGTCCCACTTGTAGCGGGCCCTGATGAAGTCACGCTCCAATGGGTTGGTGAACTTCACAAAGGGGTCTGGGAGACCCGCGGCTTCACGTTCTGCGTCCTCCTTATCCCATATGGGCCTTTTGCCAGGTAGCCACGGCTTCCGATGCATTGGTTCCCCGTGTTCCTTTGCTGAAGGCTCTTGAATTTTGCAGCCTTAGCCTTGGCTGCCTCGGTAGCTCAAGTGTCCTTGAACTTTTGGAACTCCTCTTCCGTAACTGTCGGATTTTCCTCCAGAATCTTGGACAGCGGTCCCTCAGCCTCAATAGCTCGTTTCACCCACCCTTTCCAGGAGGCCAAATCATTGCTGAACATGCCCATGGTGTGACTGTTAATCTTTTTCATCTTCGGATCATCCCACGGTTGTTCTATGCTATCGTCCCAGTCGGGAAACATGGATCTCTTGTGTAACTTTGTCAGGAGCAACTGCCTCAAATGTTCTTTACCCCTGAAGTCATCGTCGTTGATGCTCGCACACTCCCGTAGGATGCATCCGACTTGGTTCCGATAGCACTTGCGAGGTTCTTCCGGCTCTAATGGCTCAAAATTGCCAGGGGCCATCTTTGTGATCACCAGCCATCCGATGCCGAGTTTTTTAGGTTTTCATATCCTTTGCTTCTTCTGCTTCTTCTTTTCGGTAGTGGCTTCTGTGTCGGTACGTTCCCCACCGGTATCTTCCCTGTCGGTACCTTCCCTGCCGGTCTCAGCGCCACCATCAGTGCCAGCACCGTCGGTGTTAATGTCGGTGACAGTACCATCATCAAGGCCGCCCTGCAAACCTTGACTGTGCTTAGCAGACAAAAAATTGAGGTACTATTGTTCACCCTCATAATGCATCTCGTCTGCATCATGGTCAGAAGACCTGGTTTCTTTGTTGTTCGACATGTTTCCTACGATTAAGTCTCCTCGTCTAATTCAAAAGCTATAATAAAATGACATAAAAAAGATCTATGGTTTGCCGGAATGTCGTTTCATTCCCGTCGCGGAACATCCCGGAACTTGATATGCCTAGTTTCTAGCACAAGTCATGCCAAAATTCATGGGAAATTTCGGCATGACCTTTGCTAAAAAGTGGACATATCGAGTGCCTGAAACATAGGCCACCTGGATCATTTATCCTGCACATAACCATGATTTTCCTAATATCACATGTATAAATTCCAAATGTCGGTGTACAAAAGTATGGGTACTTCTGTACCCCTTACTAGTGCACGGGCAGTCGCAGCCACGCCTGTGGCAGGGCTTGGCAAGGCGGAGGAAGACAAAGTATGAAGACTCCAAGGCAGAAACTCGAAGAACAAGGGGCAAAGGGCGAGCTGGACCACCCCCAGCAAGGCTCTTTCCGGGGCAACCTACACAGCACCAGCAAGTCCATCATCCTTGGGGCTGAGAGCTCTGACACCATCGACAACGTTAAGACCAAGATATGGAGAGCACATGCTTGGTAGCATGCAGATCCTCATAAAGATTGACAGCCCACAAATCCATGTGGGACCAAGAAGACAAAGACCCCCAGCAAGACCCTTGTCGGGGACGACTCCAAGGCCCCCGGCAAGCCTTGTCGGGACGATCGCTGGGCCACGGCCAGACCCGCGCCCGGCAAGGTTTCGCCACCGCACCACCACTCCAGTGCGACGGTAGGCATGCCAACTAAGGAGGCACCTGCGTGGCGGCATGCAGATCTTCTTGGAAGCTTTACCATTGAGCCAACGCAGCAGCTAGTCAGCCAGCGTGTCACTGCATGCCTCGTCAGCCTGGACGCGTGTCAAGGCAAGGAGGAGCGGCGAAGGACGGGATGACTCCTATTGCCGTCCCCGATAAAGCAAGAGGGCACGTAGGCAACGCATTAAATGAGTTTGTCCAATGTTGTCGAGCGATAAGCTCGTGGACTATAGCTTGCCACCTCCTTTATGCCACTGTGGCAACCCCTTTTGCGTATAAAAGGAGGCCCAAGCATACAGAGAGAGGATTCGGACATTTAGACCAGGCACGAGTCGTAGCTAGTTCAAAAGCTCAAGAACACATATATCCAGACAAGCAGGACTAGGATATTACGCATCCTTGTGGCCCGAACCTGGGTGAAATCCCCTGTGTGCTAACGGCTCGACCTGCTCTTCGTGCAGCTAATCCCCCGCCGAACGTAGAAGGGATCCTTGGGACCCCATAGGTGTTCGGTTTCCCCGACACCAAACATCACATGTCCAAATCACATGTCCACATATCACATGACCACTTCAAATTTGCATATAATAAAAAGAAAAATATAGAACTTGAAACTAAATTCATCCTACCTAAATTTATATCCTAATTTGAAATCTAGCTAAATTTCTGTCCTAATTTTGTTAACTACACCTAAAACACCTAAAATACCTAGAATTCATTTAACGCATATTAATTCTGTTTTTTAACTAGGGTTCATACCAACTAATTAACTATAGGGATCATACTAATTCTGTTTTTTTAAATAGCAACAATTGCTTTAACAAAAAATATCTATAGTTTGAAACCTAGGGTTCATACTAACTACGACTAAAAAGAGCCACTAATTTGTCCTAGGTTTTTTTAACTAGGGTTCATACTACGTAATTAACTAGGGTTCATACTAATTCTAACTAACTAACTACCACTAAAAAAGCCTAGGGTTCATACTAATTCATACTAACTAGCACTAAATAGCAGAGAAGAGGGGAGGGGAGAGGGCTTACAACGGGCAAGGAGAGAGATGGGTTTAGGGGAGACAACGTGACACCAGGGCGAGGCGGGGTAGGGGAGACAACACCGCACTAAGGCGATGGGGGGACAGCGCGGCACCGAGGCGAGGCGGGGTCGGGAGAGATGGCCCGACACCAAGGCAAGGTGGGGTCGGGGGAGACGACAACTCCGGTGAGGGAGAGGGCGGGAGATACGGCGCGACACTGAGGTGAGGCGGGATGGGGGGAGATGACGATTCCGGCGAGGTCGAGGGCGGAGGGCACAGGCTCCGTCAGCGATGCGAGGGGAGAA